>NW_022881398.1:0-55324 GCF_004382145.1 Drosophila mauritiana
ATCGTCTGCGTACATAAGTACACGAATGTTTTATTATTAAGGGGAGGTCGTTAATGAATAAGGTAAAAAGAACGGACCAAGATGGCTCCCTTGTGGACACCGGGATGTGACTCGGAGAATAGAAGATAAAGAATTTTTAAAGAGGACTTGTTTGTGTCCTGCCATTCAGATAGCTTGAAATCCAATTTAGAAGATCAACAGGGAAACCTATAAGATCAAGTTTTTTTATTAGAAGGTAATGATTAACAGAGTCAAATGCTTTACTAAAATCAGTGTAGATGACATCTGTTGAAGATTATTTTTGAAACCCTGTATTTACAAAGAAGTTAGCTCCAAGAGGTTAGTGGTTGTAGATCTGCGTTTCATAAAACCGTGTTGACACAGTGATATGATTGATCTACAAAGGTGCTGCAATGAGGAGTGATAACATTTTCGAAAAGTTTTGGGATAGCCGACAATTTAGAGATTCCTCTGTAATTGCTTGCATCCAGTTTGCTACCTTTTTTATGAAGAGGAATCACAAAGGACTCCTTCCATATATGAGGGAATTGTGAAGATTCCAAAGATAAGGTAAACAGTTTTAGTAGAGGCTTGCACAAGGCTTCCGCACAGAATCTGAGCACACACCAGGGATTCCATCGGGACCTGGCGAATAGACCGGTTTAACACGCTGAAGATCGTTAAGCAGTGAGCTTTTCGTTTATAGTGGGGCAAAATATTAAATTCGACTTAGATACCGCATAAGAGTATGGCTGTTCGGAATGAGGTAAAGTTGAATATGTGTTTGAAAAAACTTGGCGAATAGATCGGCTATTGCCTGATCCGATGTAACCGTAGTGTTTTCAAAGAATAGCGAGGAAGGGTAAGAACTTGTTTTTCGCTTAGTGCTAACGAAATTATAAAACTGTTTCGGATCCTGTGCAAACTGGAACTTACAAAGGTTTAAATAATTTTTGTAGCACTGAGCATAAGCACGGTAAAGTTTAACCGAGCGCTTAAATATTTACAAAAGATGGACTGAGAACCGGTATTTTTAAATTTCATATAGAGTCTGGACTTTACATTTCTTAGGTGTGTCAACTCTTTATTAAACCAGGGAGGTTTAGAGGTTGACGGATAGTACATCGGAACACAAGAGTCAAAAAATGATTTAATTGCGGTATAAAACATATTAATCGCATCCGCCATTATGTTGCAGGAGTAAAGATCGGACCAATTAAAGCCAGCTATAAAATTGTTTAGCCTCCGAAAATTTGCCTTGCGAAAACAGGGAATTCGCTTTGTAGATTTCTCTGAATTTACTTTTAATACCGTACCTAAGTCGATTTCCACCTCGAAAGTAGGATGATATTGATCTTCAGGTTGAGTAAGAGGTACTACCCTGGACAAAAACACACTTTCAGGACTTGTTACAAAACATAGATCCAAAAGTCGACCAAGAGAATTTTGAATATAATTAACTTACGACAGTGATAAGTCGAGCAAGCCGTCAATAAAGTCATGTTGTGCTAAAGGGAGAAGGATATTCGATTGTTTTTCTGGGGACCATATTGTGCCAGGTATATTAAAATCACCTAGAACTACCAATTGGTCCCTGTCAGAAAGTTTATTCAAGATGGACTGGATAGCGGACAGATGATTCTGATATTCAGGGAATTCAGAAGATGGCGGAATATGGTATAGGAGCACGTAATATAAACTGATCTGTCGGAAAAAGACAGCTTTACACATACGAATTCCGAGTTTCGGGAATCGTCCAAAAGTAACTCCTCCGACGCGAGGGTAGATCTAACCGCAATTAAGACTCCACCTCCCGTCTGGAGGGACGGTCAAACCTATATATAGTGTACATACCTGGGAAGACTTCGGAGTTGAGTATCTCCGGCTTTAACCAAGTCTCTGTGAGCACTATAATATGGGATGCAAATGAAAGACTATCACAATACAATTTGATTAATTTGCTACGCAAGCCTCTAACATTTTGATAGGAGATAGTAAGTTTTGTAGTTAGTTTTTGAAGAGGAAGAAGATGAAGAGGCGGATGGTGCAGTGGCCTGGCCATGTGAGGGAAGTTTAATTCCCACGGGCACCTTTTTCTTATTTTTGGTCTTAGCTTCAAACTCTTTTACCACCATACTATCCGGCCAAAAATCACCCGAACATATGGTCGAAAAGAGCTCGTTTGGGACAGTTATCTTGAAAGATGATATGTCCCTAGCATAAGAGAAATTAAATTTTTCCACTTTTATATTATCGGTTTTTTTTTGTCTTGTATATAAGACAATACATCCGACGATGTTTGATCAGGGGAAGCCGAGAAACAAAAATTTGTTTCTTTAGTGGAACCACCGCGAGGGGTTTTGGCGCTGCAGATTGTATTTCTGAAGCGCCAACTTGTGCCGGTAGTCCGGACTCAATGTTCCCTTGTGGTGGTAAACTAATCGAGACAGGTGGAATCACTGGTTGAGAAACCAGTGCAGACAATTCGGAATTTTTAGCAATCACAAGGTGGGGTCCATCCACAGCTGATTGATCGGATTGCTCCGAATCTTTTTTAGCTGCCGATCTTAGCAGCATATGTGGATTTGCTGCGATTGACAGCTGATCAGTTGTGGAGTCCTGTTGATCATTTGCCCGTGGTTGCGGGGCCTTAGGCAGCCTACCACCAGCGGCTTTTTTGCGCTTTGGAGATTCATCTAATAGCTTAAGGCCATTAAACTGTGAATTAAGCGCGGAAAGAAGATCATCGGCTCGACGAAAACTATCTCTAGCTACGCCAAAACTGTTGATCAGTTCTTTCAAGCCACCTTTAGTTTGGCGCATAAACGATTTCATCTCGTTCGCAACCACAAGGCAAGCATCACAACAGTAATTTAGATTTTTACCCTTGGCTAGGTCATCACTTGTACGGCCATTAAAACCAGCGCACTTATTATGCACCATTCTATCACATAGCCAACAAGTCATTTTTGGCTGCTCAGGTTTTATAACCTGGCAACAATTTTTATAAAAGCAGACGACATTTACGGTTTCCATGTTCAACTGAAATCAGACCACTGTGCGTGCACGAAAACACAAGACCAAAACTTTCAAGCGAGCTGTTAAAAGAACCGCACGAGAGCAGTCTGCACGCAGAGAAATTTAGATTTTGTGTGGGAGAGCGAAAGAGAGAGAGAGAGAGTGAGAGCGCAAAGTGCAGTTTATGTGCATGCAAAAAAAACAACACCAAACACCACTGCGAACAACGCACAAAAAGGGAGAGTAAACAAAACAAAGAGACGAAAAATGCAAACTACTTTGTATATTTGTTTAAACTACTGCACAAATCACAAAAGAATCACTCGCGAAGCGAACGGATCTTTAATAATTATGTTTAAATATATGATAATTACAGAAAATTATTTAAAAACCACGGCTGGTTTAACAAACACAAAATAAAAAACCGGGAGCAAAAAAAACACGACCGTTCGCTTTGAAAGCTAATAGACGTTTTTTTTTTTTTCAAAAAACATTATATATAAAAATATATATTAAAAAAAATATACTAGAAAGATTAAGTTTACTTAAAAATATTCGGTAAATATATGTTAAAAATATTATGTTCACAAACACTAGAATTATATACTAGAAACAAAAACTATATTTGCACTGTGCCGTGTAGCTTACGTGCCACTAATGAGAATCGAGGAGGAGGGCGCAAAAAAAATATTCTAAAAATATTCGGTAAATATATGTTAAAAATATTAAGTTGACAAACACTAGAAATATATCCTAAAAACAAAAACTATATTTGCACTGTGCCGTGTAGCTTACGTGCCACTAATGAGAATCGAGGAGGAGGGCGCAAAACTTTTATTTGCAAAATTTTCCATTTGCCTAGTTTAATTTAAATTACTAATATTAAAAAAATATTCTAAAAATATTCGGTATATATATGTTAAAAATACTAAGTTGACAAACACTAGAAATATATACCATAAACAAACACTATATTTGCACTGTGCCGTGTAGCTTACGTGCCACTAATGAGAATCGAGGAGGAGGGCGTAAAAAAAATATTCGGTAAATACATGTTAAAAATATTAAGTTGACAAACACTAGAAATATATACTAAAAACAAAAACTATATTTGCACTGTGCCGTGTAGCTTACGTGCCACTAATGAGAATCGAGGCGAAGGGCGCAAAACTTTTATTTGCAAAATTTTCCATTTGCCTAGTTTAATTTAAATTACTAATATTAAAAAAATATTCTAAAAATATTCGGTATATATATGTTAAAAATACTAAGTTGACAAACACTAGAAATATATACCATAAACAAACACTATATTTGCACTGTGCCGTGTAGCTTACGTGCCACTAATGAGAATCGAGGAGGAGGGCGTAAAAAAAATATTCTCAAAATATTCGGTAAATATATGTTAAAAATATTAAGTTGACAAACACTAGAAATATATACTAAAAACAAAAACTATATTTGCACTGTGCCGTGTAGCTTACGTGCCACTAATGAGAATCGAGGAGGAGGGCTCAAAATTTTTACTTGCAAAATTTTCCATTTGCTTAGTTTAATTTCTAATTTAATAACTTATTCTCTCATTGTGTGTGTGTGCCATCTTCAGTTTGCAGCCTTTGGGATAATCTTTTGTCTCCCTGAAGTGTGTGTCTGTATGTGTGTGTGTGGGCTTATAAATATTAAATATTTTTTGATTTTGATTGTCGATTATCAAAACAACATAAGAACTTATTTTAAAAATATAACGAATTATTTAGATACGAACCTTTTATTCTTAGGTCCTTGATTTACGACATCCTTTGTGCTAATTGTACATCCGCGCAGCTTCTGAAACTTCATCGCAGGTCATCTAGCTTATTGGCTCCCAAAGGGTACATGAAATTAAAACAAAACCATTACAAGTTTAGTGTTATTTGTAAACACAATGGGCATAAGTTTTAATTAGCATTAACGATGACGTGGCCAAGAATAGAACTGACTTAATATCAAACACCAATTATGAATACCATCTCTCATTGTGTGTGTGTGCCATCTTCAGTTTGCAGCCTTTGGGATAATCTTTTGTCTCCCTGAAGTGTGTGTCTGTATGTGTGTGTGTGGGCTAATTAATATTAAATATTTTTTGATTTTGATTGTTGATTATCAAAACAACATAAGAACTTATTTTAAAAATATAACGAATTATTTAGATACGAACCTCTTATTCTTTGGTCCTTGATTTACGACATCCTTTGTTCTAATTTTACATCCGCGCAGCTCCTGAAACTACATCGCAGGTCATCTAGCTTATTGGCTCCCAGAGGGTACATGTAATTAAAACAAAACCATTACAAGTTTAGTTTTATTCGTAAACACAATGGGCATAAGTTTTAATTAGCATTAACGATGACGTGGCCAAGAATAGAACTGACTTAATATCAAACACCAATTATGAATACCATCTCTCATTGTGTGTGTGTGCCATCTTCAGTTTACAGCCTTTGGGATAATCTTTTGTCTCCCTGAAGTGTGTGTCTGTATGTGTGTGTGTGGGCTAATTAATATTAAATATTTTTTGATTTTGATTGTCGATTATCAAAACAACATAAGAACTTATTTTAAAAATATAACGAATTATTTAGATACGAACCTCTTATTCTTTGGTCCTTGATTTACGACATCCTTTGTTCTAATTTTACATCCGCGCAGCTCCTGAAACTACATCGCAGGTCATCTAGCTTATTGGCTCCCAGAGGGTACATGTAATTAAAACAAAACCATTACAAGTTTAGTGTTATTTGTAAACACAATGGGCATAAGTTTTAATTAGCATTAACGATGACGTGGCCAAGAATAGAACTGACTTAATATCAAACACCAATTATGAATACCATCTCTCATTGTGTGTGTGTGCCATCTTCAGTTTGCAGCCTTTGGGATAATCTTTTGTCTCCCTGAAGTGTGTGTCTGTATGTGTGTGTGTGGGCTAATTAATATTAAATATTTTTTGATTTTGATTGTTGATTATCAAAACAACATAAGAACTTATTTTAAAAATATAACGACTTATTTATATACAAACCTCTTATTCCTTGGTCCTTGATTTACGACATCCGTTGTTCTGATTTTACATCAGCGCAGCTCCTGAAACTATATCGCAGGTCATCTAGCTTATTGGCTCCCAGAGGATACATGAAATTAAAACAAAACCATTACAAGTTTAGTTTTATTAGTAAACAGCATACGTTTTAATTAGCATTAACGATGACGTGGCCAAGAATAGAACTGACTTAATATCAAATGGATCACGTCATCAATATATGAATACCATCTCTGGAACGTAGATTTCCTACGAATTGGAATTTTATATTAAATACGATATTGTCAATATTTTTATGAAGTAAATTTTGTGTTCACCTTAGCATATTTAGTCATGTATATCTATTAGCAATTATTTAAAATTTCATGTTGCTAGTTAATTACCGCTAATTAATATTAAATACTTTTTGAGTTTGATTGTCGATTATCAAAACAACATTAGAACTTATTTTAAAAATATAACGAATTATTTAGATACGAACCTCTTATTCTTTGGTCCTTGATTTACGACATCCTTTGTTCTAATTTTACATCCGCGCAGCTCCTGAAACTACATCGCAGGTCATCTAGCTTATTGGCTCCCAGAGGGTACATGTAATTAAAACAAAACCATTACAAGTTTAGTGTTATTTGTAAACACAATGGGCATAAGTTTTAATTAGCATTAACGATGACGTGGCCAAGAATGGAACTGACTTAATTTCAAAAAAACATTATAGATAAAATTATATATAAAAAAAATATACTAGAAATATTAAGTTTACTTAAAAATATTCGGTAAATATATGTTAAAAATATTAAGTTGACAAACACTAGAAATATATACTAAAAACAAAAACTATATTTGCACTGTGCCGTGTAGCTTACGTGCCACTAATGAGAATCGAGGAGGAGGGCGCAAAAAAAAATATTCTAAAAATATTCGGTAAATATATGTTAAAAATATGAAGTTCACAAACACTAGAATTACATACTAGAAACAAAAACTATATTGGCACTGTGCCGTGTAGCTTACGTGCCACTAATGAGAATCGAGGCGAAGGGCGCAAAACTTTTATTTGCAAAATTTTCCATTTGCTTAGTTTAACTTAAATTACTAATATTTAAAAAATATTCTAAAAATATTCGGTATATATATGTTAAAAATACTAAGTTGACAAACACTAGAAATATATACCATAAACAAAAACTATATTTGCACTGTGCCGTGTAGCTTACGTGCCACTAATGAGAATCGAGGAGGAGGGCGCAAAAAAAATATTCTAAAAATATTCCGTAAATATATGTTAAAAATATTAAGTTGATAAACATTAGAATTATATACTAGAAACAAAAACTATATTGGCACTGTGCCGTGTAGCTTACGTGCCACTAATGAGAATCGAAGCGAAGGGCGCAAAACTTTTATTTGCAAAATTTTCCATTTGCCTAGTTTAATTTAAATTACTAATATTAAAAAAATATTCTAAAAATATTCGGTATATATATGTTAAAAATACTAAGTTGACAAACACTAGAAATATATACCATAAACAAGCACTATAATTGCACTGTGCCGTGTAGCTTACGTGCCACTAATGAGAATCGAGGAGGAGGGCGCAAAAAAAATATTCTCAAAATATTCGGTAAATATATGTTAAAATTATTAAGTTGACAAACACTAGAAATATATACTAAAAACAAAAACTATATTTGCACTGTGCCGTGTAGCTTACCTGCCACTAATGAGAATCGAGGAGGAGGGCTCAAAATTTTTACTTGCAAAATTTTCCATTTGCTTAGTTTAATTTCTAATTTAATTAGTTATTCTCTCATTGTGTGTGTGTGCCATCTTCAGTTTGCAGCCTTTGGGATAATCTTTTGTCTCCCTGAAGTGTGTGTCTGTATGTGTGTGTGTGGGCTAATTAATATTAAATATTTTTTGATTTTGATTGTCGATTATCAAAACAACATAAGAACTTATTTTAAAAATATAACGAATTATTTAGATACGAACCTTTTATTCTTAGGTCCTTGATTTACGACATCCTTTGTGCATCGCAGGTCATCTAGCTTATTGGCTCCCAGAGGGCACATGAAATTAAAACAAAACACAATGGGCATAAGTTTTAATTAGCATTAACGATGACGTGGCCAAGAATGGAACTGACTTAATTTCAAAAAACATTATAGATAAAATTATATATAAAAAAAATATACTAGAAATATTAAGTTTACTTAAAAATATTCGGTAAATATATGTTAAAAATATTAAGTTGACAAACACTAGAATTATATACTAGAAACAAAAACTATATTTGCACTGTGCCGTGTAGCTTACGTGCCACTAATGTGAATCGAGGCGAAGGGCGCAAAACTTTTATTTGCAAAATTTTCCTTTTGCTTAGTTTAATTTAAATTACTAATATTTAAAAAATATTCTAAAAATATTCGGTATATATATGTTAAAAATACTAAGTTGACAAACACTAGAAATATATTGTAGTATGCACACATATCGGTTAACCACTGTATTCATAATATACAATCACATTGTATCACTCTGTTGCAATGTGTACATAAACAGTTCAGCCCAAGCGTATGTTGAGGGCAACGTACCTAATTTGCATGATCAGCAGTACTCAAGCTGGCCAAGCGCTGACCGCTAATATGTGTGCCTATAGCACCCCTCCTCCAGCACCGTCGCTCGGCGACAATATATATATATGTAGGAAACGCATATAAGCGCAGGCTATGCCGGCAGCGCTGCTCCTCGACTTAGGCTAAGAAACCATTGTATTTAGATCGCCAAATCATTGACGAATTAACTTTGAATGGAGCGGGACCTTCCCTGCTTCTACAAACCAATAAAAAGTGAATTCAAACTGAAAACCAATCTTTCAACTGGGAGCTACAACATGGCGACCGTGACAGGACACGTATAAGCTGTAGCAGAAGGAAAAGGAAAAAAGGAAGCCGCTTGTGATAAATTCCAACTTACATCAGCTAGCACTGGATGTGAGAAGATCAGCACGCCCGGCATTCGACGCTCCTCAAAAGAAAAAAAACTTTTGACCACGCAACAACTTCAACAAACAACTGGAGCAAAGAAACAATGATCTGAGTGAGTAGAGTGTGAGTGTGATGGGTAAAAACAGGGGCGGAGTTCGAAATAAAGCAAAAAAGAGAATAGCGCACCTAAAGTGGCTATTATATACGAACATTCCACCGCCAGTATGGTCGAATGCTCAAAAACTACAAGCCGAGCTAGACCACTGCGTACAATTTCTTAGTGAAACAAACCCAACCACACCCGCTCACTCAGTAAATAAAATACAATGCATACCAAAAATTAATAATATTCAACCTGCCCAGCCAAAAAGCCTTCCGGAATTTAAGAAGATCTGCCCGAAGGACCGCACACTACAGCAACGGTGGATCTCCAACAACAAATGACAAGAGGGAACCGACAGCGCTTCAAAGAGCGCAAAATTTTTTTTTAATAGCACTGTGTGCAAAATTTTTTTCTGATTGCACTGCGATGCATATTTTTTTTTAATAATTATAAAAACCAATTGTAACATTGAGCGGAACCTTTTCTGCCCGATGAGAAGTTCGGCCTGTAAAGCCAAACGAAAATTTAGGTAGGAAACCTGTAAATTCATACGGATGAATTAATTTTAAATTTCTCACCGCCGCAAGGCGTCTTAACAAAAAAAAATGATATTTAAAAATTAAAAAAAAAAAAACAAAATCAATAAATACAAAATAAGTAAATGTCATTTGACAACTCTATAAGTAAATTTTACCCAGACCCAATATATTCAGAAAATACTGTATTAGGAGAAAAACTCTTTTCAAAAATGGGTCTAGTAGATGTTAAGTCAGTGGACTCCACTGCCAATGTAATCAACAAGGTCGAAGTTGTTCCTTTAAACCTGGATTACATAATAATTTGTTTAATTATTATAACAATAATTATGTTGATAAATACATGTTATAAAATATACAAAATGCATAGTAAATGCCTTAAGAAAAGATATGTAAGCAGAGCTAATGACTTGGACAGGGTTTGATAGCTGAAAGGCAATAAACAAAGCAAAAAAAAAAAAACAAATTTAACCCAAGTAAGCAAGAATAAAACTGCCATGTCAAAAGCTTCAAAAAGGAAAGAAAAAAAAACAAGCCTAGTTATGACCATATAAATAAATATGAAAATATAAAATGAAATATAAAATATAATTAAATAAATCTTTTTATTAAATTTATTAAATAAATCTTTTTATTAACACCCCAGTTCCTAACTTGATGGATTGGCTAAATATAATAGCTAAAATCAAGAAACTGCGGGAAGACTTTGATAGATCGTTTAAGTGCCTCAATAAGAGTGCACCAATAAGTAACGATACAAAGATAAAACATTTAGAGACACTATTAGGAAAATATAACGAGGTTCGTGTCATAATACTTGACCACAATACGAAATTTTCTTCGTTACAACAGACACAAGTAAAAGATATAATATCTCGATTAAAAGAGAACATATTATATGTGTCACAAAGGCACAAGTTACAAGTACTTGTTCCAAATACACTAAATTTCCCAGCTGAACTATTACTAGACGTAATTGCTGAGGAAAGAAATAAGCCAACAGAAAGTAAAATAGTAAACAAGATGGCACAATCAGTAGTAGATTTCCTAAAAACAGCCTCGTCTCTATTATTTGAGTACGACGGCAAAGCAGAAAACCTACAGAGTTTCAAAGACGCTCTGAACTTGTTAGATTCGATAAAAGGAGAACATGAGACTTTAGCAGTCAATGTCATTAAGACCAAACTAAAAGGTCATGCTAGGAATCTCATTAGCACGGAAAATACTATACAGGAAATTAAAGATAAACTCTCGCGAACAGTAAAGGGGGAATCTGTTGAGGTACTCTCTGCAAAATTACTAAATCTGCAGCAAAAGAACAAAACAGCCAACCTTTACACGCAAGAGGTGGAGCAATTAACAAAAGCTCTAGAAGGTGCTTATATTAGTGATGGTTTGAAACCAGAACTTGCAAACAAATATAGCACGACACAAGCCGTCAAAGCAATGACGAGGAATTGCTCGATTGATAAGGTAAAAGTTATCATGCAAGCAGGCACGTTCAACAGCATGAACGATGCCATATCTAAATTTATAGACAGTTGCACAGAAGCAACTGGACATTCCAACGCTGTTCTGTTCTACCAAAATCAGACTCAGCGCGGTACATACCGCGGTCGTTATAACACAAGGGGCCGCCCTTATTACAGAGGCGGTCATCGTTATAACAATACCAATAATAATAATAATAGAGGAAACTTTAGAGGCCGTGGCAACTCGAACCGAGGCCAAAACAACAATAATCAGAGATATGTAAGAGTAGCCCAAAATAACTCGGGAAACTCCGAACACCCTTTAGCTGCTCATCAATAAATAGACACAAGGTTCACACAATTAATCTTGGCCAAAACATATTTGTTAATTTTGTCAATGTAGAAACAAATAAAAAACTTGTCTTTTTAATAGACACAGGTGCAGATATTTCTCTTCTAAAAGAAAATTCTGATATCTTTAATGATATCCAAGGCAACAATAAAATTAATATTCAAGGAATAGGACAAGAATTAATTCAATCCAAAGGATTAACTTCAATTGAGATACAGACAGGCAATTACCAACATAATTCCACACGATTTTCATATAGTAGATTCACATTTCTTAATCCCATGTGATGGAATATTAGGAATTGATTTCATAAAGAAATTCAATTGTCAATTAGATTTTAATCAAACAGAAGATTGGCTCAAGATGAGACCAACTAATTTGAATTTCCCAATATACGTTCCAATAACATACAGCTCTGGTAATAACTCAATACTTCTACCAGCAAGATCCCAGGTTGTCCGAAAAATACAACTATCCTCAAATGAAGATAGTGTTTTAATAAAAAACCAGGAAATTCAAAAAGGCATTTATGTTGCAAACACAGTTGCAACAACCAAAAATGCATTTGTCCGATTGCTAAATACAAATAATAAAGATTAAATAGTAAATATAAAAGATCTACAATATGAATCACTTTCGAACTATGACATAGTTCAAACCAATCCTGAAGCAAGAGAAAAAACTGTCATGTCTCAATTAACAAAAAATTTTCCACCACAATTCAAATCTACACTAACAGATTTATGCACCAAGTATAGCGATGTATTCGGACTTGAAACCGAATCAATCACAACAAATAATTTCTACAAACAAAAGCTAAGATTGACAGATGATGAACCAGTATATCAAAATCGTCTATAGCTTTCAAAGCGAACGGTCGTGTTTTTTTTGCTCCCGGTTTTTTATTTTGTGTTTGTTAAACCAGCCGTGGTTTTTAAATAATTTTCTGTAATTATCATATATTTAAACATAATTATTAAAGATCCGTTCGCTTCGCGAGTGATTCTTTTGTGATTTGTGCAGTAGTTTAAACAAATATACAAAGTAGTTTGCATTTTTCGTCTCTTTGTTTTGTTTACTCTCCCTTTTTGTGCGTTGTTCGCAGTGGTGTTTGGTGTTGTTTTTTTTTTTGCATGCACATAAACTGCACTTTGCGCTCTCACTCTCTCTCTCTCTCTTTCGCTCTCCCACACAAAATCTAAATTTCTCTGCGTGCAGACTGCTCTCGTGCGGTTCTTTTAACAGCTCGCTTGAAAGTTTTGGTCTTGTGTTTTCGTGCACGCACAGTGGTCTGATTTCAGTTGAACATGGAAACCGTAAATGTCGACTGCTTTTATAAAAATTGTTGCCAGGTTATAAAACCTGAGCAGCCAAAAATGACTTGTTGGCTATGTGATAGAATGGTGCATACTAAGTGCGCTGGTTTTAATGGCCGTACAAGTGATGACCTAGCAAAGGGTAAAAATCTAAATTACTGTTGTGATGCTTGCCTTGTGGTTGCGAACGAGATGAAATCGTTTATGCGCCAAACTAAAGGTGGCTTGAAAGAACTGATCAACAGTTTTGGCGTAGCTAGAGATAGTTTTCGTCGAGCCGATGATCTTCTTTCCGCGCTTAATTCACAGTTTAATGGCCTTAAGCTATTAGATGAATCTCCAAAGCGCAAAAAAGCCGCTGGTGGTAGGCTGCCTAAGGCCCCGCAACCACGGGCAAATGATCAACAGGACTCCACAACTGATCAGCTGTCAATCGCAGCAAATCCACATATGCTGCTAAGATCGGCAGCTAAAAAAGATTCGGAGCAATCCGATCAATCAGCTGTGGATGGACCCCACCTTGTGATTGCTAAAAATTCCGAATTGTCTGCACTGGTTTCTCAACCAGTGATTCCACCTGTCTCGATTAGTTTACCACCACAAGGGAACATTGAGTCCGGACTACCGGCACAAGTTGGCGCTTCAGAAATACAATCTGCAGCGCCAAAACCCCTCGCGGTGGTTCCACTAAAGAAACAAATTTTTGTTTCTCGGCTTTCCCCTGATCAAACATCGTCGGATGTATTGTCTTATATACAAGACAAAACAAAAACCGATAATATAAAAGTGGAAAAATTTAATTTCTCTTATGCTAGGGACATATCATCTTTCAAGATAACTGTCCCAAACGAGCTCTTTTCGACCATATGTTCGGGTGATTTTTGGCCGGATAGTATGGTGGTAAAAGAGTTTGAAGCTAAGACCAAAAATAAGAAAAAGGTGCCCGTGGGAATTAAACTTCCCTCACATGGCCAGGCCACTGCACCATCCGCCTCTTCATCTTCTTCCTCTTCAAAAAACTAACTACAAAACTTACTATCTCCTATCAAAATGTTAGAGGCTTGCGTAGCAAATTAATCAAATTGTATTGTGATAGTCTTTCATTTGCATCCCATATTATAGTGCTCACAGAGACTTGGTTAAAGCCGGAGATACTCAACTCCGAAGTCTTCCCAGGTATGTACACTATATATAGGTTTGACCGTCCCTCCAGACGGGGAGGTGGAGTCTTAATTGCGGTTAGATCTACCCTCGCGTCGGAGGAGTTACTTTTGGACGATTCCCGAAACTCGGAATTCGTATGTGTAAAGCTGTCTTTTTCCGACAGATCAGTTTATATTACGTGCTCTTATATTCCGCCATCTTCTGAATTCCCGGAATATCAGAATCATCTGTCCGCTATCCAGTCCATCTTGAATAAACTTTCTGACAGGGACCAATTGGTAGTTCTAGGTGATTTTAATATACCTGGCACAATATGGTCCCCAGAAAAACAATCGAATATCCTTCTCCCTTTAGCACAACATGACTTTATTGACGGCTTGCTCGACTTATCACTGTCGTAAGTTAATTATATTCAAAATTCTCTTGGTCGACTTTTGGATCTATGTTTTGTAACAAGTCCTGAAAGTGTGTTTCTGTCCAGGGTAGTACCTCTTACTCAACCTGAAGATCAATATCATCCTACTTTCGAGGTGGAAATCGACTTAGGTACGGTATTAAAAGTAAATTCAGAGAAATCTACAAGGCGAATTCCCTGTTTTCGCAAGGCAAATTTTCGGAGGCTAAACAATTTTATAGCTGGCTTTAATTGGTCCGATCTTTACTCCTGCAACATAATGGCGGATGCGATTAATATGTTTTATACCGCAATTAAATCATTTTTTGACTCTTGTGTTCCGATGTACTATCCGTCAACCTCTAAACCTCCTTGGTTTAATAGAGAGTTTACACACCTAAGAAATGTAAAGTCCAGACTCTATATGAAATTTAAAAATACCGGTTCTCAGTCCATCCTTTGTAAATATTTAAGCGCTCGGTTAAACTTTACCGTGCTTAATGCTCAGTGCTACAAAAATTATTTAAACCGTTGTAAGTTTCAGTTTGCACAGGATCCGAAACAGTTTTATAATTTCGTTAGCACTAAGCGAAAAACAAGTTCTTACCCTTCCTCGCTATTTTTTGAAAACACTACGGTTACATCGGATCAGGCAATAGCCGATCTATTCGCCAAGTTTTTTCAAACAACATATTCAACTTTACCTCATTCCGAACAGCCATACTCTTATGCGGTATCTAAGTCGAATTTAATATTTTGCCCCACTATAAACGAAAGCTCACTGCTTAACGATCTTCAGCGTGTTAAACCGGTCTATTCGCCAGGTCCCGATGGAATCCCTGGCTGTGTGCTCAGATTCTGTGCGGAAGCCTTGTGCAAGCCTCTACTGAAACTGTTTACCTTATCTTTGGAATCTTCACCATTCCCTCATATATGGAAGGAGTCCTTTGTGATTCCTCTTCACAAAAAAGGTAGCAAAATGGATGTAAGCAATTACAGAGGAATCTCTAAATTGTCGGCTATCCCAAAACTTTTCGAAAATGTTATCACTCCTCATTTGCAGCACCTTTGTAGATCAATCATATCACCGTGTCAACACGGTTTTATGAAACGCAGATCTACAACCACTAACCTCTTGGAGCTAACTTCTTTTGTAATACAGGGTTTCAAAAATAATCTTCAAACAGATGTCATCTACACTGATTTTAGTAAAGCATTTGACTCTGTTAATCATTACCTTCTAATAAAAAAACTTGATCTTATAGGTTTCCCTGTTGATCTTCTAAATTGGATTTCAAGCTATCTGAATGGCAGGACACAACAAGTCCTCTTTAAAAATTCTTTATCTTCTATTCTCCGAGTCACATCCGGTGTCCCACAAGGGAGCCATCTTGGTCCGCTTCTTTTTACCTTATTCATTAACGACCTCCCCTTAATAATAAAACATTCGCGTGTACTTATGTACGCAGACGATGTTAAATTATGCCTCCAGTACAAGAAAACTTCTTGCCATTTGGACTTACAATCCGATCTAGACCAATTTCAAATATGGTGCCGTGATAACATATTAAACTTAAATGGCTCCAAGTGTAAAGTTATGACCTTTTGTCGTGCCAACCCAATACGCACGACTTACTCTCTAAGTGGGTGCTCCCTGGACAGAATAACACGAGTTGATGATCTTGGTGTTCTTCTGGACCCAAAACTAAAATTTTCTGACCATATTTCGTCTATTGTCAATAAGGCCAGGGGTGTGCTTGGTTTTATAAAAAGGTGGTCTAAGGAATTTGATGACCCTTACTTGACTAAGACCTTATTTATTTCGTTAGTCCGTCCGATTCTCGAGTACGGATCACCTGTTTGGAGTCCACAATACGCAGTCCACTCGGACCGCATTGAATCGGTCCAAAAAAACTTCTTACTTTTTGCCTTGCGGCGCCTAAATTGGGATGCAAACCATATATTACCCCCTTATTCCAGTAGACTACTTTTAATTAATTTACCATCCCTAGCTAACCGTAGAACTATGCTTGGAACAGTTTTTATTTGTAAACTTATTCGTGGGGATGTTGAGAGTCCCGACTTGATTAGTCGGCTTAACTTCTCGGTTCCAAGTAGATTCACTAGAAACTATATACCCCTTATCTTAATTCATTGTAGATCTAATTATGAGTTGCATGACCCTTGGAGTTTTATGTTCTGACTATAATAGACTTTATCCTATTATCTGTAATCTTGACTCTCTGCCGCTATTAAAACAATCGATTTTATCTTTTCTATTACATAATTAGATCCTACTAACACTAATATTTAACATAGTTATTCCTCATTATATTCATTTCCTCGTTCCTATTCTATTTTTTATATCGCGTCTATATCTTCTCGCGAATCGAGCCGTACGATACACGGCAGCGCCCCTCGGTCGGTTGGGCGGGAGGTGTGGCCGTGGGACCCGTGCGAAAAAAAAAAAAAAAATATATATATTAAAAATTATAGAAATCCTCATAGTCAACTTGACGAAATTCAAGTACAGGTAGAAAAATTAATTAATAACAAAATAGTCGAACCGTCTGTATCCCCATATAACAGCCCACTTTTGTGAGTTCCAAAGAAATCTCATCCTGGTTCTGACAAGAAAAAGTGGCGATTAGTAATTGACTATCGTCAAATTAATAAAAAATTGTTGTCCGATAAATTCCCACTACCTAGAATTGATGATATTTTAGATCAACTAGGTAGAGAAAAATATTTTTCATGCCTAGACTTTATGTCAGGTTTTCATCAAATTGAACTCGAAGAAAGTTCAAGAGATGTAACGTCTTTTTCAACGAGCAATGGCTCATATCGCTTCACGCGATTACCACTCGGTCTAAAAATAGCACCGAATTCTTTTCAGAGAATGATGACTATAGCTTTCTCTGGACTTGAACCTTCTCAAGCATTCCTGTATATGGATGATTTAATAGTTATTGGTTGTTCCGAAAAACATATGGTTAAAAACTTGACTGATGTTTTTGAGAAATGCAGGAAATACAACCTAAAGCTACATCCAGAAAAATGTTCATTTTTCATGCATGAAGTCACATTTTTGGGACACAAATGCACAGATAAAGGAATCTTGCCAGATGACAAAAAGTATGACGCCATCAAAAATTATCCAGTCCCACACGATGCGGACAGTGCTAGACGATTTATTGCATTTTACAATTACTATAGACGTTTTATCCAAAATTTTGCCGAATATTCTCGTCACATAACAAGATTATGTAAAAAAGATGTAAAATTCGAATGGAAAGCTGAATGCCAGCATGCCTTCGAACATCTCAAATCGGCACTAGTTAATCCCAATTTATTACAATACCCAAATTTCAGCGAAGAATTTTGCATAATAACGGATGCAAGTAAGCAAGCTTGTGGAGCAGTGTTAACTCAATACAAAAAAGGTCTCCAACTTCCAGTGGCATATGCATCAAGAGCGTTTACAAAGGGTGAAAGTAATAAAAGCACAACAGAACAAGAATTGGCAGCAATTCATTGGGCAATAACTCATTTCAGACCATATATTTATGGTAGACATTTCACTGTCAAAACAGACCACAGACCACTTACATACCTGTTCTCTATGATAAATCCGAGCTCTAAACTAACTCGTATGAGACTTGAATTAGAGGAGTATAATTTTACAGTTGAGTATCTGAAGGGAAAAGACAACTATGTAGCTGATGCGTTATCAAGAATAACCATCAAAGAACTACAAGAAATTAACAGAAATATAAAGAAAGTCACTACAAGATATCAAAGTAGACAAAAATCCTGCGCAGGAGATAAAGAAATAGAATTGCCTAAGCAATCTATAGAAAAAGCTTCAAAGCCCAACGTATATGAAGTCATCAAAAATGACGAATTACGTAAAGTAGTGACCTTGCATATAAAAAATATGCTATGTTTCTTTAAACATGGTAAGAAAATTATTGCAAGATATGATGTTAGCGATTTATATACTAATGGAATACTTGATTTAGGTCATTTTTTCCAAAGGCTTGAAATGCAAGCCGGTATAAATAAAATCAGCCAACTCAAAGTGGCACCGTGGGAAAATATCTTTGAACATGTTTCAATTGATAATTTCAAAATAATGGGCAATAAAATATTAAATTCATTGAGAGTAGCGCTACTCAACCCGGTGACCCTAATAGAAAAATTAAAAGAAAAAGAAGCTATATTGTCTACATTTCATGACGATCCAATACAAGGAGGTCACACAGGCATCACAAAAACCTTGGCCAAGGTCAAAAGATACTATTACTGGAAAGGTATGTCTAAAGATATAACTGAGTACATTAAAAAATGTCAGAAATGCCAAAAATCAAAAGTGACAAGAAATACAATAACTCCTTTAACAATAACAGAGACACCAATAAAAGCTTTCGACAGGGTGATAGTGGACACTAAAGGTCCGCTACCAAAATCAGGAAATGGCAATGAATATGCAATCACACTTATATGTGATTTAACTAAATATCTAGTTGCCATACCAGTTGCAAACAAAAGCGCTGATACTGTCGCTAAAGCAATTTATGAATCTTTTATTCTAAAGTACGGTCCAATGAAGACGTTCATTACGGACATGGGAACAGAATATAAGAATTCAGTTATAAATGACTTGTGCAAATATCTAAAAATAAAAAATATAACATCAACTGCACACCATCACCAGACAGTTGGAACAGTCGAAAGAAGTCAACGAACTTTCAATGAATATATACGTTCATACATATCGGTTGATAAAACTGATTGGGACGTATGGCTTAAATATTTCGTATACTGTTTTAACACGACCCCATCAATAGCACATAACTATTGTCCATACGAACTTGTCTTTGGTAAAACAAATAATTTGCCAAATCAATTTAATAGCATAACTAATATAGAACCCATATATAATGTAGATGATTATGCTAAGGAAAGTAAATATAGATTACAAGTAGCCTATAAAAGAGCTAGAATTATGATAGATGAACATAAAGAGAAAAATAAGAAACTTTATGATCAGAAAGCAAGGAACTTAGATATATTAGTAGGAGATAAAGTTCTATTAAAAAACGAAACAGGTCATAAGTTAGACTCCAAATATACAGGTCCGTATAAAGTAACGGAAATAGGAGAAAATAATAACATTATAATAACTAATAATAAAAATAAAAAGCAAACTGTTCATAAAGACAGATTAAAAATTGCGACGTCGTAAATATTTATAGTATGATCATACATAGGCATAAAAATAAAAATAATAATAATAATAATAATAATAAAAAAAAAATATTTTTCTTTTTGAGGTTTTACTTAAAAATTCTCCCTACATAGATGTACTTAAAAACAATCATAACACAATTTTTAATAATGTATAAACTACCTTTAAAATAACTTCATAATATTACGTTATTTTTCAAAAGGAGGGAGATGTAGTATGCACACATATCGGTTAACCACTGTATTCATAATATACAATCACATTGTATCACTCTGTTGCAATGTGTACATAAACAGTTCAGCCCAAGCGTATGTTGAGGGCAACGTACCTAATTTGCATGATCAGCAGTACTCACGCTGGCCAAGCGCTGACCGCTAATATGTGTGCCTATAGCACCCCTCCTCCAGCACCGTCGCTCGACGACAATATATATATATGTAGGAAACGCATATAAGCGCAGGCTATGCCGGCAGCGCTGCTCCTCGACTTAGGCTAAGAAACCATTGTATTTAGATCGCCAAATCATTGACGAATTAACTTTGAATGGAGCGGGACCTTCCCTGCTCCTACAAACCAATAAAAAGTGAATTCAAACTGAAAACCAATCTTTAAACTGGGAGCTACAACAATATACCATAAACAAAAACTATATTTGCACTGTGCCGTGTAGCTTACGTGCCACTAATGAGAATCGAGGAGGAGGGCGCAAAAAAAATATTCTAAAAATATTCGGTAAATATATGTTAAAAATATTAAGTTGACAAACACTAGAAATATATACTAGAAACAAAAACTATCTTTGCACTGTGCCGTGTAGCTTACGTGCCACTAATGAGAATCGAGGAGGAGGGCTCAAAATTTTTACTTGCTAAATTTTCCATTTGCTTAGTTTAATTTCTAATTTAATTACTTATTCTCTCATTGTGTGTGTGTGCCATCTTCAGTTTGCAGCCTTTGGGATAATCTTTTGTCTCCCTGAAGTGTGTGTCTGTATGTGTGTGTGTGGGCTAATAAATATTAAATATTTTTTGATTTTGATTGTCGATTATCAAAACAACATAAGAACTTATTTTAAAAATATAACGAATTATTTAGATACGAACCTTTTATTCTTAGGTCCTTGATTTACGACATCCTTTGTGCTAATTTTACATCCGCGCAGCTTCTGAAACTACATCGCAGGTCATCTAGCTTATTGGCTCGCAAAGGGTACATGAAATTAAAACAAAACCATTACAAGTTTAGTGTTATTTGTAAACACAATGGGCATAAGTTTTAATAAGCATTAACGATGACGTGGCCAAGAATAGAACTGACTTAATATCAAACACCAATTATGAATACCATCTCTCATTGTGTGTGTGTGCCATCTTCAGTTTGCAGCCTTTGGGATAATCTTTTGTCTCCCTGAAGTGTGTGTCTGTATGTGTGTGTGTGGGCTAATTAATATTAAATATTTTTTGATTTTGATTGTTGATTATCAAAACAAAATAAGAACTTATTTTAAAAATATAACGAATTATTTAGATACGAACCTCTTATTCTTTGGTCCTTGATTTACGACCTCCTTTGTTCTAATTTTACATCCGCGCAGCTCCTGAAACTACATCGCAGGTCATCTAGCTTATTGGCTCCCAGAGGGTACATGTAATTAAAACAAAACCATTACAAGTTTAGTTTTATTCGTAAACACAATGGGCATAAGTTTTAATTAGCATTAACGATGACGTGGTCAAGAATAGAACTGACTTAATATCAAATGGACCACGTCATCAATTCATGAATACCGTCTCTGGGACGTAGATTTCCTACGAATTGGAATTTTATATTAAATTCGATATTGTCAATATTTTTATAAAGTAAATTTTGTGTTCACCTTAGCATATTTAGTCATGTATATCTATTAGCAATTATTTAAAATTTCATGTTTCTAGTTAATTACCGCTAATTAATATTAAATACTTTTTGATTTTGATTGTCGATTATCAAAACAACATTAGGACTTATTTTAAAAATATAACGAATTATTTAGATACGAACCTCTTATTCTTTGGTCCTTGATTTACGACATCCTTTGTTCTAATTTTACATCCGCGCAGCTCCTGAAACTACATCGCAGGTCATCTAGCTTATTGGCTCCCAGAGGGTACATGTAATTAAAACAAAACCATTACAAGTTTAGTTTTATTCGTAAACACAATGTGCATAAGTTTTAATTAGCATTAACGATGACGTGGTCAAGAATAGAACTGACTTAATATCAAACATCAATTATGAATACCATCTCTGGTACGTAGATTTCCTATGAATTGGAATTTTATTTAAAAAATTCGATATTGTCAATATTTTTATGAAGTAAATTTTGTGTTCACCTTATCGTCTTTAGTCATGTATATCTATTAGCAATTGTTTTAAATTTCATGTTATAGTTAATAAACGCTAATTAATATTAAATATTTTTTGATTTGATTGTCTATTATCAAAACAACATAAGTACTTACTTATTTTAAAAATATAACGAATTATTTATATACGAACCTCTTATTCCTTGGTCCTTGATTAACGTCATCATTTGTGCTAATTTTACATCCAAGAAGCTCCTGAAACTATATCGCAGGTCATCTAGCTTACTGGCTCCCAGAGGGTACATGTAATTAAAACAAAACCATTACAAGTTTAGTGTTATTTGTAAACACAATGGGCATTAGTTTTAATTAGCATTAAGGATGACGTGGCCAAGAATAGAACTGACTTAATATCAAATGGACCACGTCATCAATTCATGAATACCGTCTCTGGGACGTAGATTTCCTACGAATTGGAATTTTATATTAAATTCGATATTGTCAATATTTTTATAAAGTAAATTTTGTGTTCACCTTAGCATATTTAGTCATGTATATCTATTAGCAATTATTTTAAATTTAATGTTGCTAGTTAATTACCGCTAATTAATATGAAATATTTTTTGATTTTGATTGTCGATTATCAAAACAACATAAGAACTTATTTTAAAAATATAACGAATTATTAAGATACAAACCCCTTATTCTATGGTCCTTGATTTATGACATCCTATTCGCTGATTGTACATTGGCATAGCTCCTTAAATTACATCGTAGGTTATCTAGCGTATTGGCTTCCAAAGGGAACTTATAATTGAAACTAAACCATTATAACTTTCACAATAGCATATTTTGTTATGTATATCTATTAGCAATTGTTATAAATTTATGTTGTAATTAATAACCGCTTCTTAATATTAAATATTTTTGGATTTTGATTGTCGATTTTCAAAACAACATAAGAACTTATTTTAGAAATATAACGACTTATTTATATACAAACCTCTTATTCCTTGGTCCTTGATTAACGACATCATTTGTGCTAATTTTACATCCAGGCAGCTCCTGAAACTACATCGCAGGTCATCTAGCTTATTGGCTCCCAGAGGGTACATGAAATTAAAACAAAACCATTACTAGTTTAGTGTTATTTCTAAACACAATGGGCATAAGTTTTAATTAGCATTAACGATGACGTGGCCAAGAATGGAACTGACTTAATTTCAAAAAACATTATATATAAAATTATATATAAAGAAAATATACTAGAAAGATTAAGTTTACTTTAAAATATTCGGTAAATATATGTTAAAAATATTAAGTTCGTATCGTATGGTCGCTGACGTGTGAAGACGTGTTTTCATCGAGCTCCGCATAAAATCGGTTGTTTTTTAGTGAAGTGAATATATAAACATAATACAAACAAATAAATCGAAAGCGAAAGAGACGCTCTGTGCGATGCACCATCGCTCGAATACATATTCTGTGTTTGAAATAGTATAAGCAAGTAGTTTTACACTATGAGCCAAAACGACACTCGAGTTCAGCGACAACGCGAGCAAGACGACCGCCGGCTCTCATTGCAACGAAACAACGCGTACTTCTCTTACGTCTCCGCGACTTCTGCAAACAGCGAGCGGTCAATCACCCCTAACCCGACAAGTTTACCATTGCCAACAACTCAAGAAAGAGCGCGTTCTTGCTCTCCCTCACTACTGTCACAAAACCCCCAATCTCCAAACACTTGCGAAATTTCTTTACGCTTACCTACGGTGACTAGTACTGTGACAACAACAACCACTGCAACTGCAATCACAACAACAACTGGAACGGTATCGTCAGCTCGCTCAATTTCGTCGACGCAAGCATTTGCTCCTACTGAACCAGCGATCAAAACAAAAACACAACTTAAGGGTTCTGCTGCGCTACCAGCAAGCCAAAACGTAAACAAGAATGCCGGGTCCACCATACAGACTGGAATGGATCGCTACATAACAATAAAAAGAAAACTCAGCCCTCAAAATTACAAAAGCCAACAAACAGAAAACAAACCAAAAATTTCACGCGACAATGCTAACATGCTCACTAACAAAACGCCAGAAAACACCAACAGATTTGAGCTGCTGGCAAATTCTACTGATGAAAGTATACAACCGGCAAAGTCACCTAAGAAGGTCAAGCCTCCTCCAATATACATTCGCGAAAAAAGCTCAAGTGCACTAGTGAACAAAATTGCCACACTTATAGGAGAAAACTCATTTTATGTAATACCCTTAAGAAAAGGGAACATAAATGAAACAAAGGTTCAAACTGAAACCGAGGATAGCCATCGTCTACTAACCAAATTCTTGGATGAAGCAGGAAAAAACTTTTATACGTACCAACTAAAAAGCGCAAAGGGCCTACAGGTTGTTCTCAAAGGGATTGAGGCAACTGTTTCGACCACTGAAATCGTAGAAGCGCTCAAGGAAAAGAACTTTAGTGCGAAAATGGTCATGAACATATTAAACAAAAATAAGGAACCACAACCAATGTTCAAAATCGAGTTGGAGCCAGAACGCCAGACACTGAAAAAAAATGAAGTTCATCCAATCTACAAGTTACAGCTCCTACTGCATCGGCGTATCACAGTGGAAGAGCCACACAAGCGCAATCGCCCAGTGCAATGCACTAACTGCCAAGAATATGGCCACACTAAGGCGTACTGTACGCTGAAATCTATTTGCGTAGTCTGTAGTGAAGCTCATAGCACAGCGAACTGCCATAAGAACAAGGAAGACATCTCTGTTAAAATGTGCAGCAACTGCGGTGAAAGTCACACAGCGAACTGGCGTGGCTGTGTAGTATACAAGGAACTAAAGAACCGCCTTAACAAACGCGGAGAATCAATACGCGCTCAGACCACCCACATCGCTCACACCCCGCCACAATCGGGCCCGTCCTACACTGCACCCCCCCCCTACACATCGTACCAGTCCTAGCATTTCCTTCG
Source organism: Drosophila mauritiana (assembly GCF_004382145.1). Classification (NCBI taxonomy): domain Eukaryota; kingdom Metazoa; phylum Arthropoda; class Insecta; order Diptera; family Drosophilidae; genus Drosophila; species Drosophila mauritiana. The sequence continues at coordinate 25,013 of NW_022881398.1, forward strand.
CTAGTGCCTTAAAATCGGGAATTAAATCCGTGAATCCGATAACACAAAAGTCGACTTCTACACGGGAAGAACAGAAAATAACTACCTCGAACGAACAAACGCAGCATATATCAACTGGCATTGAAACGATGATGATCTCACTCCAGCAAACCCTAAAAGAGTTTATGACATTCATGCAAACCACAATGCAAGAGCTTATGCGAAACCAAAATATGCTGATACAGCATCTTCTGTCATTCAAATCAATATAATGTCTCCACTTCAAATATCTATGTGGAACGCGAATGGCGTTTCACGGCATAAAAACGAACTTGCCCAGTTCTTATTCGATAAAAATATTGACGTCATGCTCCTCTCCGAGACACATCTAACAGACAAGCACAACTTCCATATCCCAGGATACTTATTCTACGCCACAAACCATCCGGACGGCAAAGCCCATGGGGGCACTGGTATACTTATCAGAGGTCGCATCAAACACCACCTTTATAACAGAACTGAAATGGACTACCTGCAATCCACTTCCATAAGCATGCAATCCAGCAGCGGCCCCGTCACTCTGGCCGCAGTCTACTGCCCACCTCGTTTTGTAGTTTCTGAGGACCAATTCACGGAATTTTTCAACTCACTCGGTGAGCGATTCATAGCGGCCGGTGACTACAATGCCAAGCATACGCACTGGGGATCACGTCTTCTGACCCCAAAGGGCAAACAACTTTATAACGCGCTCATTAAGCCGCGAAACAAGCTCGATCATGTGACTCCGGGTAGGCCTACATACTGGCCAGCAGATCCAAATAAGCTACCGGATCTCATTGACTTCGCAATAACAAGAAAGATTCCAAGAAATAATATTACGGCCGAGTCACTTGCAGAACTATCATCTGATCACTCTCCAGTTCTACTTACTCTCTGGCACCGACCACATATAACTGAGCGGCCCTACAGGCTGACAGGCAACAGGACCAACTGGGCAAGGTACGCGAAATATGTTTGTACTCACATGGAACCGACTCAAACAGTATTCACCGACGAGGATGTTGATCGCCTGGTCAAATCGATAGAGGAAACACTTGTTGCTGCAGCCAAGGCCTCTACACCTCCAGACACACACAAAATGACAAACCATAGCAAGACAAATCGTGAAATCGAACAGCTAGTACTTGAAAAACGAAGACTAAGAAGAGAATGGCAGAATCATAGATCCCCAACGGCTAAGGAACATCTAAAAATAGCAACACGTAAACTAACCAGGGCACTTAAGCTTGAGGAAGCCAACGCTCAGCATCTATATATCAAACAACTATCGCCCACCAGTAAAAGGAACCCTTTGTGGAAAGCACACAAAAGCATACAGCCACCGGCAGAAACAGTCGTTCCACTGCGAGGTCCCTCTGGAAGCTGGATACGCAGCGACGAAGATAGAGCTAATGCGTTCGCCGATCACCTTCAGAAAGTATTCCAACCAAATCCTGCTAGCAACTCATTTGTACTCCCTGTAGTAACTAAAAGCTTGCCCCCTATAAATCCAGTTACATTCAGCCAAAGTGAGATAGCATCTATCATAAAAGGTCTTAATCCCAAAAAATCACCTGGACATGACTTGGTGGCACCAAAAATGATCATAGAACTCCCACCGTGTGCGGTTCTGACCTTATGCCATCTCTTCAACGCTATTACGAAACTTGGATACTATCCCCAAAGGTGGAAAAAGGCGGTTATAGTAATGATTCCCAAGCCAGGCAAAGACAAAACGCAACCCTCATCCTACAGACCAATCAGTCTCCTAACGTGTCTCTCGAAACTGTTTGAAAAGGCATTTTTAAATCAACTAACTCCCTACTTAAGAAGGCGAAATACAACACCATCGCATCAGTTTGGCTTTCGCAAAAATCACGGAACGATCGAACAGGTCAATCGCATCACAAACGAAATTCGTACCGCTTTTGAGCACCGGGAATACTGTTCAGCTATATTCTTAGATGTTGCACAAGCATTTGACCGAGTCTGGCTGGAAGGACTAATGTACAAGATAACAAAACTGCTTCCCCAGAACACGCACAAAGTGTTCGAATCGTATCTCTTCAAAAGAGTGTTCTCAACCAGGTGTAACAGTTCAACTTCACACGACCGCGTTATCAATGCTGGAGTCCCCCAAGGTAGTGTACTGGGCCCCGTTCTTTACACCCTATTCACAGCAGACATGCCTACAAACTATCAGCTCACAACCTCTACGTTTGCTGACGATACCGCAATACTTAGCCGATCTAGATGCCCAGCAAAGGCAACAGAGCAACTTGCCTGCCATCTTAAAATAGTGGAAAGATGGTTTGCGGACTGGCGCATTAAGATAAACGAGACCAAAAGCAGACATGTAACCTTCACACTGAACAGACAAACCTGCCCACCCTGTACCCTGAACAATACACTTATCCCACAAGCAGACGTAACATATCTCGGCGTTCACCTAGATAGACGCCTCACCTGGCGGCGACATATAGAATCTAAGAGGACTCATATGAAGCTTAAAGCAGCCAATCTTCACTGGCTTATTAACTACAACTCTCCCCTTAGTCTGGAATACAAAGTACTCCTCTACAATACCGTGCTGAAACCCATCTGGACATACGGCTGTGAACTATGGGGAAACGCTTCAAAAACCAACATTGAAATCATACAGCGAGCTCAGTCCACGATTCTGCGAACTATCACTGGGGCACCATGGTACCTACGCAGCGAAAGCATCCATAGAGACCTCCATATAAACCTTGTCAATGAGGAAATTCAGTTGAAAAAAAGTAAACATCAAGCAAAGCTCGCCGCACACGAAAATCCTCTCGCGAAGTCGCTTACGCGAGTCTACAGTCAGAGCCGACTGAAGCGCAAAGATTCTCCAGCCCAGCAAAGAAATCCTAGGGCCGTCTCTAACTAATACAATTACTTCATACTGTAATTAATATAAGTTATATAATAAGATTTGAATAATTATTGTTAGTCTCACAAAAAGAGAAGATCCAATAAATAACGCAATAAGTTAAAAAATAAAAAAAAAAAAAAAAAAATATATTAAGTTGACAAACACTAGAATTATATACTAGAAACAAAAACTATATTTGCACTGTGCCGTGTAGCTTACGTGCCACTAATGAGAATCGAGGCGAAGGGAGCAAAACTTTTATTTGCAAAATTTTCCATTTGCCTAGTTTAATTTAAATTACTAATATTAAAAAAATATTCTAAAAATATTCGGTATATATATGTTAAAAATACTAAGTTGACAAACACTAGAAATATATACCATAAACAAACACTATATTTGCACTGTGCCGTGTAGCATACGTGCCACTAATGAGAATCGAGGAGGAGGGCGTAAAAAAAATATTCTCAAAATATTCGGTAAATATATGTTAAAAATATTAAGTTGACAAACACTAGAAATATATACTAAAAACAAAAACTATATTTGCACTGTGCCGTGTAGCTTACGTGCCACTAATGAGAATCGAGGAGGAGGGCTCAAAATTTTTACTTGCAAAATTTTCCATTTGCTTAGTTTAATTTCTAATTTAATTACTTATTCTCTCATTGTGTGTGTGTGCCATCTTCAGTTTGCAGCCTTTGGGATAATCTTTTGTCTCCCTGAAGTGTGTGTCTGTACGTGTGTGTGTGGGCTAATTAATATTAAATATTTTTTGATTTGATTGTCTATTATCAAAACAACATAAGTACTTACTTATTTTAAAAATATAACGAATTATTTAGATACGAACCTCTTATTCCTTGTTCCTTGATTAACGACATCATTTGTGCTAATTTTACATCCAAGAAGCTCCTGAAACTATATCGCAGGTCATCTAGCTTATTGGCTCCCAGAGGGTACATGTAATTAAAACAAAACCATTACAAGTTTAGTGTTATTTGTAAACACAATGGGCATAAGTTTTAATTAGCATTAACGATGACGTGGCCAAGAATAGAACTGACTTAATATCAAATGGACCACGTCATCAATATATGAATACCGTCTCTGGGACGTAGATTTCCTACGAATTGGAATTTTATATTATATTCGATATGGTCAATATTTTTATGAAGTAAATTTTGTGTACACCTTAGCATATTTAGTCATGTATATCTATTAGCAATTGTTTTAAATTTCATGTTGCTAGTTAATTACCGCGGATTAATATTAAATATTTTTTGATTTTGATCGTCGATTATCAAAACAACATAAGAACTTATTTTAAAAATATATCGAATTATTTAGATACAAACCTCTTATTCTATGGTCCTTGATTTATGACATCCTATTCCCTGATTGTACATTCGCATTACATCGTAGGTTATCTAGCGTATTGGCTTCCAAAGGGAACTTATAATTGAAACTAAACCATTATAACTTTCACAGTAGCATATTTTGTTATGTATATCTATTAGCAATTGTTATAAATTTCATGTTGTAATTAATAACCGCTTCTTAATATTAAATATTTTTGGATTTTGATTGTCGATTTTCAAAACAACATAAGAACAAAGACACTAGAATAACAAGATGCGTAACGGCCATACATTCGTTTGGCACTATGCAGCCACTTTTTTGGTGAAGGCCAAATTTGCTCTCTTTTCGCTCGCTCACGCTGAGAGCGTAAGAAATGTAGAAATAGAATTTGCTTGCTTGTGTGAGTAAAAACAAGAGACGAGAACACGTATATGTGTGCGTACTTGTTCTAGAAGACGATTTTTGGGCCGAAATCAATTCTGATCGAAGAAACGAATTTACATATTTGGAGTTGTGGCCAATTTCGTAGCAATATAAAATTCCCTGACTATTATAATAATTATTATAATAATAATTAAAGCAAATACAAAGGAAATTATTATAACTACTGTAATTTGAAACATAAATTTTCCAAAAAGAAGACATAACATTGAGAAATAAATATTTCATAAAAATAATAATTATTTTTTAATTTCATAAAAAAATAATAATTTTATTAATAAATAATAAAAATAATAATTTTATTAATAAATAATAAAAATAAAATTATTTCATAATAATATTTCATAAAAAATAATAATACGTAGTAGAAAATAAAAATTAATAAAATAAATAAAAATATGAAAACAGTTCGTTGCAAAAGTCATATCGTCAGGCACGAAGTGCGGACACAAGCACTCAACAATCATTGCCTTATTAATTTTTCTCACGCCGCAAGCTGAATACCCTAATGACAAGTATTCTAATATAAAGTCATTTTCGAAATTTATTTTGTGATGTACATAGATTCGTCTATTACTATTTCTAAGCTTTATTTAAATAATAATAACGTTGAGGCAATGCAAAACAAGAATTTTTCGCATGGTGCCAATTGATAAAAAATAATATAGATTTAAAGTCAACGAACTTCTAAGGTGAAGGATATATTTTGTCAAATTTACAATACATGAGCATACGTGTGCACACATACAGTTGTATGCTATCACTGTATGCGTAGAAAAGAGCTGTTTGCTGTAGCGCTCTCCGCTCTTTCTCTCTCGAACAAAAACTAAAGAGAGCCTGGAGCCACCTCTAGAGCCACGGCCAAAAAATCGCGTGCCAAAAATTTGTATGGCCGTTACGCATCTTGTTATTCTAGTGTCTTTGATAAGAACTTATTTTAGAAATATAACGACTTATTTATATACAAACCTCTTATTCCTTGGTCCTTGATTAACGACATCATTTGTGCTAAGTTTACATCCAGGCAGCTCCTGAAACTACATCGCAGGTCATCTAGCTTATTGGCTCCCAGAGGGTACATGAAATTAAAACAAAACCATTACTAGTTTAGTGTTATTTCTAAACACAATGGGCATACGTTTTAATTAGCATTAACGATGACGTGGCCAAGAATGGAACTGACTTAATTCAATTCCATTCCATATATAAAATTATATATAAAAAAAATATACTAGAAAGATTAAGTTTACTTAAAAATATTCGGTAAATATATGTTAAAAATATTAAGTTGACAAACACTAGAATTATATACTAGAAACAAAAACTATATTTGCACTGTGCCGTGTAGCTTACGTGCCACTAATGAGAATCGAGGAGGAGGGCGCAAAAAAAATATTCTAAAAATATTCCGTAAATATATGTTAAAAATATTAAGTTGATAAACATTAGAATTATATACTAGAAACAAAAACTACATTTGCACTGTGCCGTGTAGCTTACGTGCCACTAATGAGAATCGAGGAGGAGGGCTCAAAATTTTTACTTGCAAAATTTTCCATTTGCTTAGTTTAATTTCTAATTTAATTACTTATTCTCTCATTGTGTGTGTGTGCCATCTTCAGTTTGCAGCCTTTGGGATAATCTTTTGTCTCCCTGAAGTGTGTGTCTGTATGTGTGTGTGTGGGCTAATTAATATTAAATATTTTTTGATTTTGATTGTCGATTATCAAAACAACATAAGAACTTATTTTAAAAATATAACGAATTATTTAGATACGAACCTCTTATTCTTTGGTCCTTGATTTACGACATCCTTTGTTCTGATTTTACATCCGCGCAGCTCCTGAAACTACATCGCAGGTCATCTAGCTTATTGGCTCCCAGAGGGCACATGAAATTAAAACAAAACCATTACAAGTTTAGTGTTATTTGTAAACACAATGGGCATAAGTTTTAATTAGCATTAACGATGACGTGGCCAAGAATGGAACTGACTAAATATCAAATGGATCACGTCATCAATATATGAATATCATCTCTGGAACGCAGATTTCCTACGAATTGGAATTTTATATTAAATACGATATTGTCAATATTTTTATGAAGTAAATTTTGTGTTCACCTTAGCATATTTAGTCATGTATATCTATTAGCAATTATTTAAAATTTCATGTTGCTAGTTAATTACCGCTATTTAATATTAAATACTTTTTGATTTTGATTGTCGATTATCAAAACAACATTAGAACTTTTTTTAAAAATATAACGAATTATTTAGATACGAACCTCTTATTCTTTGGTCCTTGATTTACGACATCCTTTGTTCTAATTTTACATCCGCGCAGCTCCTGAAACTACATCGCAGGTCATCTAGCTTATTGGCTCCCAGAGGGTACATGTAATTAAAACAAAACCATTACAAGTTTAGTGTTATTTGTAAACACAATGGGCATAAGTTTTAATTAGCATTAACGATGACGTGGCCAAGAATGGAACTGACTTAATTTCAAAAAACATTATAGATAAAATTATATATAAAAAAAATATACTAGAAATATTAAGTTTACTTAAAAATATTCGGTAAATATATGTTAAAAATATTAAGTTGACAAACACTAGAATTATATACTAGAAACAAAAACTATATTTGCACTGTGCCGTGTAGCTTACGTGCCACTAATGAGAATCGAGGCGAAGGGCGCAAAACTTTTATTTGCAAAATTTTCCATTTGCTTAGTTTAATTTAAATTACTAATATTTAAAAAATATTCTAAAAATATTCGGTATATATATGTTAAAAATACTAAGTTGACAAACACTAGAAATATATACAGTAAAAAAAAACTATATTTGCACTGTGCCGTGTAGCTTACGAGCCACTAATGAGAATCGAGGAGGAGGGCGCAAAAAAAATATTCTAAAAATATTCCGTAAATATATTTTAAAAATATTAAGTTGATAAACATTAGAATTATATACTAGAAACAAAAACTATATTTGCACTGTGCCGTGTAGCTTACGTGCCACTAATGAGAATCGAGGCAAAGGGCGCAAAACTTTTATTTGCAAAATTTTCCATTTGCCTAGTTTAATTTAAATTACTAATATTAAAAAAATATTCTAAAAATATTCGGTATATATATGTTAAAAATACTAAGTTGACAAACACTAGAAATATATACCATAAACAAACACTATATTTGCACTGTGTCGTGTAGCATACGTGCCACTAATGAGAATCGAGGAGGAGGGCGCAAAAAAAACTATTCTCAAAATATTCGGTAAATATATGTTAAAAATATTAAGTTGACAAACACTAGAAATATATACTAAAAACAAAAACTATATTTGCACTGTGCCGTGTAGCTTACGTGCCACTAATGAGAATCGAGGAGGAGGGCTCAAAATTTTTACTTGCAAAATTTTCCATTTGCTTAGTTTAATTTCTAATTTAATTAGTTATTCTCTCATTGTGTGTGTGTGTCATCTTCAGTTTGCAGCCTTTGGGATAATCTTTTGTCTCCCTGAAGTGTGTGTCTGTATGTGTGTGTGTGGGCTAATTAATATTAAATATTTTTTGATTTTGATTGTCGATTATCAAAACAACATAAGAACTTATTTTAAAAATATAACGAATTATTTAGATACGAACCTTTTATTCTTAGGTCCTGGATTTACGACATCCTTTGTGCTAATTTTACATCCGCGCAGCTTCTGAAACTACATCGCAGGTCATCTAGCTTATTGGCTCCCAGAGGGTACATGTAATTAAAACAAAACCATTACAAGTTTAGTGTTATTTGTAAACACAATGGGCATAAGTTTTAATCAGCATTAACGATGACGTGGCCAAGAATAGAACTGACTTAATATCAAATGGACCACGTCATCAATATATGAATATCGTCTCTGGGACGTAGATTTCCTACGAATTGGAATTTTATATTAAATTCGATATTGTCAATATTTTAATGAAGTAAATTTTGTGTACACCTTAGCATATTTAGTCATGTATATCTATTAGCAATTGTTTTAAATTTCATGTTGCTAGTTAATTATCGCGGATTAATATTAAATATTTTTTGATTTTGATCGTCGATTATCAAAACAACATAAGAACTTATTTTAAAAATATATCGAATTATTTAGATACAAACCTCTTATTCTATGGTCCTTGATTAATGACATCCTATTCGCTGATTGTACATTCGCATAGCTCCTAAAATTACATCGTAGGTTATCTAGCGTATTGGCTTCCAAAGGGAACTTATAATTGAAACTAAACCATTATAACTTTCACAGTAGCATATTTTGTTATGTATATCTATTAGCAATTGTTATAAATTTAATGTTGTAGTTAATAACCGCTAATTAATATTAAATATTTTTTGTTTTGATTGTCTATTATCAAAACAACATAAGAACTTATTTTAAAAATATATCGAATTATTTAAATACAAACCTCTTATTCTATGGTCCTTGATTTATGACATCCTATTCGCTGATTGTACATTCGCATAGCTCCTAAAATTACATCGTAGGTTATCTAGCGTATTGGCTTCCATAGGGAACTTATAATTGAAACTAAACCATTATAACTTTCACAATAGCATATTTTGCTATGTATATCTCTTAGCAATTATTTTAAATTTCTTGTTGCTAGTTAATTACCGCTAATTAATATTAAATATTTTTTGATTTTGAGTGTCGATTATCAAAACAACATTAGAACTTATTTTAAAAATATAACGAATTATTTAGATACGAACCTCTTATTCTTTGGTCCTTGATTTACGACATTCTTTTGTTCTAATTTTACATCCGCGCAGCTCCTGAAACTACATCGCAGGTCATCTAGCTTATTGGCTCACAGAGGGTACATGAAATTAAAACAAAACCATTACAAGTTTAGTGTTATTTGTTAACACAATGGGCATAAGTTTTAATTAGCAATTAAAAATATTCCGTAAATATATGTTAAAAATATTAAGTTGATAAACATTAGAATTATATACTAGAAACAAAAACTATATTTGCACTGTGCCGTGTAGCTTACGTGCCACTAATGAGAATCGAGGCGAAGGGCGCAAAACTTTTATTTGCAAAATTTTCCATTTTCCTAGTTTAATTTAAATTACTAATATTAAAAAAATATTCTAAAAATATTCGGTATATATATGTTAAAAATACTAAGTTGACAAACACTAGAAAAATACACCATAAACAAACACTATATTTGCACTGTGCCGTGTAGCTTACGTGCCACTAATGAGAATCGAGGAGGAGGGCGCAAAAAAAATATCCGGTAAATATATGTTAAAAATATTAAGTTGACAAACACTAGAAATATATACTAAAAACAAAAACTATATTTGCACTGTGCCGTGTAGCTTACGTGCCACTAATGAGAATCGAGGAGGAGGGCTCAAAATTTTTACTTGCAAAATTTTCCATTTGCTTAGTTTAATTTCTAATATAATTAGTTATTCTCTCATTGTGTGTGTGTGCCATCTTCAGTTTGCAGCCTTTGGGATAATCTTTTGTCTCCCTGAAGTGTGTGTCTGTATGTGTGTGTGTGGGCTAATTAATATTAAATATTTTTTGATTTTGATTGTCGATTATCAAAACAACATAAGAACTTATTTTAAAAATATAACGAATTATTTAGATACGAACCTTTTATTCTTAGGTCCTTGATTTACGACATCATTTGTGCTAATTTTACATCCGCGCAGCTTCTGAAACTACATCGCAGGTCATCTAGCTTATTGGCTCCCAGAGGGTACATGTAATTAAAACAAAACCATTACAAGTTTAGTGTTATTTGTAAACACAATGGGCATTAGTTTTAATTAGCATTAAGGATGACGTGGCCAAGAATAGAACTGACTTAATATCAAATGGACCACGTCATCAATTCATGAATACCGTCTCTGGGACGTAGATTTCCCACGAATTGGAATTTTATATTAAATACGATATTGTCAATATTTTTATGAAGTACATTTTGTGTTCACCTTAGCGTCTTTAGTCATGTATATCTATTAGCAATTGTTTTAAATTTCATGTTGCTAGTTAATTACCGCGGATTAATATTAAATACTTTTTGATTTTGATTGTCGATTATCAAAACAACATTAGAACTTATTTTAAAAATATAACGAATTATTTAGATACGAACCTCTTATTCTTTGGTCCTTGATTTACGACATCCTTTGTTCTAATTTTACATCCGCGCAGCTCCTGAATCGAGGAGGAGGGCTCAAAATTTTTACTTGCAAAATTTTCCATTTGCTTAGTTTAATTTCTAATTTAATTACTTATTCTCTCATTGTGTGTGTGTGCCATCTTCAGTTTGCAGCCTTTGGGATAATCTTTTGTCTCCCTGAAGTGTGTATCTGTATGTGTGTGTGTGGGCTAATTAATATTAAATATTTTTTGATTTTGATTGTCGATTATCAAAACAACATAAGAACTTATTTTAAAAATATAACGAATTATTTAGATACGAACCTTTTATTCTTAGGTCCTTGATTTACGACATCCTTTGTTCTAATTTTACATCCGCGCAGCTCCTGACACTACATCGCAGGTCATCTAGCTTATTAGCTCCCAGAGGGTACATGAAATTAAAACAAAACCATTACAAGTTTAGTTTTATTTGTAAACACAATGGGTATAAGTTTTAATTAGCATTAACGATGACGTGGCCAAGAATAGAACTGACTTAATATCAAATGGACCACGTCATCAATATATGAATACCGTCTCTGGGACGTAGATTTCCTACGAATTGGAATTTTATATTAAATTCGATATTGTCAATATTTTTATGAAGTAAATTTTGTGTTTACCTTAGCATATTTAGTCATGTATATCTATTAGCAAATGTTTTAAATTTCATGTTGCTAGTTAATTACCGCTAATTAATAATAAATATTTTTTGATTTTGATTGTTTATAATCAAAACAACATAAGAACCTATTTTAAAAATATAACGAATTATTTACATATAAACCTCTTATTCTATGGTCCTTGATTTATGACATCCTTTTCGCTGATAGTACATTCGGATAGCTCCTTATATTACATCGTAGGTCATCTGGCGTATTGGCTTTCCATTAAAAGTTTAGTGTTATTTGTAAACACAATGGGCATAAGTTTTAATTAGCATTTACGATGACGTGGCCAAGAATAGAACTGACTTAATATCAAACACCAATTATGAATACCATCTCTCATTGTGTGTGTGTGCCATCTTCAGTTTACAGCCTTTGGGATAATCTTTTGTCTCCCTGAAGTGTGTGTCTGTATGTGTGTGTGTGGGCTAATTAATATTAAATATTTTTTGATTTTGATGGTCGATTATCAAAACAACATAAGAACTTATTTTAAAAATATAACGAATTATTTAGATACGAACCTCTTATTCTTTGGTCCTTGATTTACGACATCCTTTGTTCTAATTTTACATCCGCGCAGCTCCTGAAACTACATCGCAGGTCATCTAGCTTATTGGCTCCCAGAGGGTACATGAAATTAAAACAAAACCATTACAAGTTTAGTGTTTATTTATTTATTTATTATGATAGATAGAATAGTTTACAAAACTAGACTAACTTAGATAGTATAGCATTAGCTACGGGGCTTACAGCTATATTTATTTACAATGTTATTATATCTTAATTTAGTTAATATCTAATTTGGTAACTAAAAGCTGGCTTGTTGTGTACAAATGTCTGTTTTGTTTTTAGATTTTGTGGTATAATTTGGTTTTTTTGAGGAAAAGTATCAGTTTTTGTATGTTATCTCGATTGGGTTTGCTAAGAAGGTCTAGAGGGTTGGTGTTGTTAAATATATCTTGCTTGGCTTGTAGGAGGGATGGGCATGAGTTTAATATGTGGTTTAAAGAAATGTCGCCTTGGCAAAACGGACAAGTTGGTATTGAATTGGGATTTAGGTAGTGTTGGTGGGATTATTCGTATTATTTTTATTTGGTCGAGTCTGGTCTAATTTGGGTGGGATTGTTTAAGGTAATCGCATGTGTGTGAGGTGTTCGTGTTAATAGATTGGTACCATGGACTGCAGTTTATTATGTGTTCTTTCTGTTTTGTCGCAAGGTCGGCTTTAAGGTGTTTTTTTATATCTGTGGTATTTATGTTTGGGGTGAGGATAAGTGGCATACTGCTTGCTGATTTTGCAGCTTGATCGGCTAGTTCATTTCCTTTTATTCCTGAATGGCCAGGAATCCACATTATTTTAATTTTAGGTGCGTGTTGCGTTATTAGCGATCGTATTCTGCTTGGGTAAAAGTTGTTATTATTTGTGTTTTGAATTGAATCTATTGCTGATAGGGAGTCGGAACAGATAATAAATTTGCCTCTTCGGTTTTTAGTAAGTTCTATGGCTTCTAGGATTGCGATTGTTTCGGAGGTGAGGACGGATGAATATGGGGGCAGTATGCCGTATTTCAAGACGTCTGTCTCCGTTGTAATGGCGAATGATATTGTGTAATTAATTTTTGAACCGTCCGTGAATATGAAATTATGTGTTTTGAGGTTATTCTTTGTGTGTTCGTATAATTTTCTGTATTGGTCTGGAGATGTTTGTTCTTTCTTATGGATTCTAAGTGACGTGTCTATTAGATTGGGGAGGGTCCATGATGGCCTGTGTTTATGGAGTTTTATTGGTTTGTAGGGTAGATTAAGTTCTAGGCTAAGCTTGATTGTTCGGTCTATTGTTGATGTTTTTTTCTTATTAGCTTTTTTAGGCTTCAAGACTTATGTATTGGTGTGTTTTTGGAGAAGATTAGGTTTTGGGATAGTTTGGCTATTTGAAGGTCTCGTTTCATTTCTAAGGGGGGAGTATTAGATTCGTAAAGTAAGTTATTTATTGGGGTAGAACGATAGGCGCCGAGAGCTAGACGGATAGCGGAGTTAAACGGTGTTTTTATTTTGTTTAAAATGCTTTTGGGAGCATGGCCGTACAGAAACAAACCATACTCTAGTTTGGCTATAATTGTTGCTTTTGCGACATTAAGTAGTGTATGCGTGTTGCAATTAAATTTAAGACTAGATAAGCATTTTATTATATTTAGCTTGTTGTGTAGTTTGGGTAGAAGTAAGTTTATGTGTGTGTTCCATTTGTATTTGTTGTTTAAGGTCATTCCTAGAATTTTTAAGGAAGTAACGGTAGGAATTTGGATGTTTTTGCAGCTTATCTTGCATGTGCAGTGACGTTTTCTGCATATGTGGAGGTGTTGACATTTGGATAGAGATAGCGATGCCCCTGAGTTGGAGCACCAATTTTCTATATCGTCGAATAGATTGTCTAAGTTGAAATTTGTATTTGTGTTTTTGTTGAAATTTATTATAAGGAAGAAGTCGTCGGCATATGCATTGAATTTAATTTCTTTATGTAGGGATATGATGTTGGATAATTTATTGAATGCTATGAGGAAAAGTATTACGGATATGGGTGAACCTTGGGGGATTCCGTTGAACAGGGGTAATGGGTTTGATGTATGCGGACCGACGCGGACAGTTATTTTTCTGTTGCTCATGAAGTTTTTAATGTATTTTATTATTTTGGGGCCCGTTTTCCATTCCTGCAATTGCTGGATTATGGAGTGCACACCTACTCGATCGAAGGCTCTTGAAAAGTCAAGAGTGACGAGGGAGGTGTGCATTTTTGACTTCGTTATGAGATAGTCTACATAGAGTAGACAATCCGAAGTCGATTTGCCTTTTTTGAATTCGAGTTGGTTGACGTTAATTAGATTGTTATATGTCACTAGCCACCAGAGTCTTTTCGCTATTATTTTATCGAGTGTCTTTGCTATACAGCAGTTGAGGGAGATGGGTCGGTATGAAGAAGTTTTCGTTTTATCGGCGTTTGGCTTGAGGATTGGGATGATTAGGCTTGTTTTGTAGGCTTGAGGTATGTGGTTATTGAGTATTTCATTGAATAGTTTCGTTATTCTGTTTTTTGTTGTGTGGGAGCTATTTTTGATCATTTCATAAGAGATTCTATTTAGTCCTGGAGCACATCCTTTTAATGTTTGTAGTGCTGAGCTAAGTTCTAGATAAGTTATGTTCTCTTCTAAGGTTTGGGCTATTGGAGAGGGGGTGTAGAGATGTAGGTTATTTCTATATTTATTGTTCCGGAACTCCTCTGAAAAGTTCCAGTCGCCGGAAAGGTCAGAAAGGTGTTGTGCGAGTATGTTAGCAATTTCGTTGCTAGCCAATGTAGTCTCATTGTTTACTGGGTTTGTGATGGCATGAATTTGTTTTGCTGGGTTAAGTCCGCAGAAGCGTCTTATATTGGCCCATATTTTGGATGAGGGAGTAGTGGGATGGATGGTTGAGGTGAAAGAGCTGGAAGCTTCTTTTTTCCTCTTTTTTAGTTCGTATCTAAATATTGCGTTTTTGCGTCTATAGTCTAGAATGTTGTCAACAGTAATTGTGCGGTTTAGTTTTTTCCAGGCAAGTTGTTTTTCTTTTCGTAATTGGTCGAGGTGTTTATTCCACCATGGAACCCTGTATGGATGTGTGTTAGGTGAGGTTTGTGGGATGGAGAGGTTTGCGCTATAAAGAATAATTCTATTGATTAGAGCGGCTTCTTTGTTTACGTTGTGGGAGGTGGGGTATTTCTTGTTGGTTTGGTGGGTAAGTGTGTTGAACTGCTCCCAGTTGGCTTCTTTGAGTTTAAAAAAGGGTCTGTAGAATTTTTGTGGATTGGTTGTTGGGAATAGTGTTGTGATAATAGGAAAATGGTCGCTACCGTGAAGATCGTTTAGTATTTTCCACTTGGCGTAGGGGGCTAGGATTGGAGAGCAGAGTGTGAGGTCTATGTGTGTGTATGTATTGTGTGTTGAAAAGTGTGTGGGAGATTTGTCGTTTAACAGGATAAGGTGCTGGTTGTCAATGAATCTTTGAGTTATTTTTCCTCGTTTATTTGTTGTTGGGGAGCCCCAGGATGGGTGCCATCCATTAAAATCTCCCGTAATTAGAGAGGGTGTTTGATGTATGTTAAATGTGTTATGGAGTGTCTGGTTAGTTATGTTTTTGGTCGGAGAAATGTATGTGGAAAATATGTTTAATTTAAGTTTAGATTCTATATTTATGGCTATTGCATCTATATCGATTGTTATATTGAGGACAGTGTGTTGTATTGACTTATGCACTAGTAGTGCTACGCCCCATATTTAGTCATGTATATCTATTAGCAAATGTTTTAAATTTCATGTTGCTAGTTAATTACCGCTAATTAATAATAAATATTTTTTGATTTTGATTGTTTATAATCAAAACAACATAAGAACCTATTTTAAAAATATAACGAATTATTTACATATAAACCTCTTATTCTATGGTCCTTGATTTATGACATCCTTTTCGCTGATAGTACATTCGGATAGCTCCTTATATTACATAGTAGGTCATCTGGCGTATTGGCTTTCAGAGGGAACTTATAATTTAAACTAAACCATTATAACTTTCACAATAGCATATTTTGTTATGTATATCTCTTAGCAATTATTTTAAATTTCATGTTGTAGTTAATAACCGCTAATTAATATTAAATATTTTTTGTTTTGATTGTCTATTATCAAAACAACATAAGAACTTATTTTAAAAATATATCGAATTATTTAGATACAAACCTCTTATTCTATGGTCCTTGATTTATGACATCCTATTCGCTGATTGTACATTCGCATAGCTCCTAAAATTACATCGTAGGTTATCTAGCGTATTGGCTTCCAAAGGGAACTTATAATTGAAACTAAACCATTAAAACTTTCACAATAGCATATTTTGTTATGTATATCTCTCAGCAATTATTTTAAATTTCTTGTTGCTAGTTAATTACCGCTAATTAATGTTAAATATTTTTTGATTTTGATTGTCGATTATCAAAACAACATTAGAACTTATTTTAAAAATATAACGAATTATTTAGATACGAACCTCTTATTCTTTGGTCCTTGATTTACGACATCCTTTGTTCTAATTCTAATTTTACATCCGCGCAGCTCCTGAAACTACATCGCAGGTCATCTAGCTTATTGGCTCCCAGAGGGTACATGAATTTAAAACAAAACCATTACAAAATTAGTTATATATATATATATTTTTTTTTTTTTTTTGCGCACGGGGCCCACGGCCACACCTCCCGCCCAACCGACCGAGGGGCGCTGCCGTGTATCGTACGGCTCGATTCGCGAGCAGATATAGACGCGATATAAAAAATAGAATAGGAGCGAGGAAATGAATAACTATGTTAAATATTAGTGTTAGTATGATCTAATTATGTAATAGGAAAGATAAAATCGATTGCTATAATAGCGGCAGAGAGTCAAGATTACAGATAATAGGATAAAGTCTATTATAGTCAGAACATAAAACTCTGTAAGGGTCATGCAACTCATAATTAGATCTAAAATGATTTAAGATAAGGGGTATATAGTTTCTAGTGAATCTACTTGGAACCGAGAAGTCGAGCCGACTAATCAAGTCGGGACTCTCAACATCCCCACGAATAAGCTTGCAAATAAAGAATGTTCCAAGCATAGTTCTACGGTTAGCTAGGGATGGTAAATTAATTAAAAGTAGTCTACTGGAATAAGGAGGTAATATATGGCTTGCATTTGTAAACACAATGGGCATAAGTTTTAATTAGCATTAACTATGACGTGGCCAAGAATAGAACTGACTTAATATCAAACATCCATTATGAAAACCATCTCTGGTACGTAGATTTCATATGAATTGGAATTTTATTTAACAAATTCGATATTGTCAATATTTTTATGAAGTAAATTTTGTGTTCACCTAAGCGTCTTTAGTCATGTATATCTATTAGCAATTATTTTAAATTTCATGTTGCTAGTTAATTACCGCTAATTAATATGAAATATTTTTTGATTATGATTGTCGATTATCAAAACAATATAAGAACTTATTTTAAAAATATAATTACAAGATTAGTTTTATTTGTAAACACAATGGGCATAAGTTTTAATTAGCATAAACGATTACGTGGCCAAGAATAGAACTGACTTAAAATCAAATGGACCACGTCATCAATATGTAAATACCGTCTCTGGAACGTAGATTTCCTACGAATTGGAATTTTATATTAAATTCGATATTGTCAATATTTTTATGAAGTAAATTTTGTGTCCACCTCAGCATCGTTAGTCATGTATATCTATTAGCATTTTAAATTTCATGTTGCTAGTTAATTACCGCTAATTAATATTAAATATTATTTGATTTTGATTGTCGATTATCAAAACAACATTAGAACTTCTTTTAAAAATATAACGAATTATTTAGATACGAACCTCTTATTCTATGGTCCTTGATTAACGACATCCTTTGTTCTAATTTTACATCCGCGCAGCTCCTGAAACTACATCGCATGTCATCTAGCTTATTGGCTCCCAGAGGGTACATGTAATTAAAACAAAACCATTACAAGATTAGTTTTATTTGTAAACACAATGGGCATAAGTTTTAATTAGCATTAACGATGACGTGGTCAAGAATAGAACTGACTTAATATCAAATGGACCACGTCATCAATATATGAATACCATCTCTGGTACGTAGATTTCCTACGAATTGGAATTTTATATTAAATTCGATATTGTCAATATTTTTATGAAGTAAATTTTGTGTTCACCTTAGCATATTTAGTCATGTATATCTATTAGCAATTATTTAAAATTTCATGTTGCTAGTTAATTACCGCTAATTAATATTAAATATTTTTTTCATTTTGAGTGTCGATTATCAAAACAATATAAGAACTTATTTTAAAAAAATAACGAATTATTTAGATACGAAGCTCTTATTCTTTGGTCCTTGATTTACGACATCCTTTGTTCTAATTTTACATCCGCGCAGCTCCTGAAACTACATCGCAGGTCATCTAGCTTATTGGCTCCCAGAGGGTACATGAAATTAAAACAAAACCATTACAGGTTTAGTGTTATTTGTTAACACAATGGACATAAGTTTTAATTAGCATTAACGATGACGTGGTCAAGAATAGAACTGACTTAATATCAAATGGACCACGTCATCAATATATGAATACCATCTCTGGTACGTAGATTTCCTACGAATTGGAATTTTATATTAAATTCGATATTGTCAATATTTTTATGAAGTAAATTTTGTGTTCACCTTAGCATATTTAGTCATGTATATCTATTAGCAATTATTTAAAATTTCATGTTGCTAGTTAATTACCGCTAATTAATATTAAATACTTTTTGATTTGATTGTCGATTATCATGCATGGTTTGCATCCCAATTTAGGCGCCGCAAGGCAAAAAGTAAGAAGTTTTTTTGGACCGATTCAATGCGGTCCGAGTGGATTGCGTATTGTGGACTCCAAACAGGTGATCCGTACTCGAGAATCGGACGGACTAACGAAATAAATAAGGTTTTAGTCAAGTAAGGGTCATCAAATTCCTTAGACCACCTTTTTATAAAACCAAGCACACCCCTGGCCTTATTAACAATAGACGAAATATGGTCAGAAAATTTTAGTTTTGGGTCCAGAAGAACACCAAGATCATCAACTCGTGTTATTCTGTCCAGAGAGCACCCACTTAGAGTGTAAGTCGTGCGTATTGGGTTGGCACGACAAAAGGTCATAACTTTACACTTGGAGCCATTTAAGTCTAATATGTTATCACGGCACCATATTTGAAATCGGTCTAGATCGGATTGTAAGTCCAAATGGCAAGAAGTGTCCTTGTACTGGAGGCATAATTTAACATCGTCTGCTTACATAAGTACACGCGAATGTTTTATTATTAAGGGGAGGTCGTTAATGAATAAGGTAAAAAGAAGCGGACCAAGATGGCTCCCTTGTGGGACACCGGATGTGACTCGGAGAATAGAAGATAACGAATTTTTAAAGAGGACTTGTTGTGTCCTGCCATTCAGATAGCTTGAAATCCAATTTAGAAGATCAACAGGGAAACCTATAAGATCAAGTTTTTTTATTAGAAGGTAATGATTAACAGAGTCAAATGCTTTACTAAAATCAGTGTAGATGACATCTGTTTGAAGATTATTTTTGAAACCCTGTATTACAAAAGAAGTTAGCTCCAAGAGGTTAGTGGTTGTAGATCTGCGTTTCATAAAACCGTGTTGACACGGTGATATGATTGATCTACAAAGGTGCTGCAAATGAGGAGTGATAACATTTTCGAAAAGTTTTGGGATAGCCGACAATTTAGAGATTCCTCTGTAATTGCTTGCATCCATTTTGCTACCTTTTTTGTGAAGAGGAATCACAAAGGACTCCTTCCATATATGAGGGAATTGTGAAGATTCCAAAGATAAGGTAAACAGTTTCAGTAGAGGCTTGCACAAGGCTTCCGCACAGAATCTGAGCACACAGCCAGGGATTCCATCGGGACCTGCCGAATAGACCGGTTTAACACGCTGAAGATCGTTAAGCAGTGAGCTTTCGTTTATAGTGGGGCAAAATATTAATATATAAATATTTATCATATTTATGACATCCTATTCGCTGATTGTACATTCGCATAGCTCCTAAAATTACATCGTAGGTTATCTAGCGTATTGGTTTTCAGAGGAACTTATAATTGAAACTAAACCATTATAACTTTCACAATAGCATATTTTGTTATGTATATCTATTAGCAATTGTTATAAATTTCATGTTAACCGCTAATTAATATTTAATATTTTTTGATTTGATTGTCTATTATCAAAACAACATAAGTACTTACTTATTTTAAAAATATAACGAATTATTTAGATACGAACCTCTTATTCCTTGTTCCTTGATTAACGACATCATTTGTGCTAATTTTACATCCAAGAAGCTCCTGAAACTATATCGCAGGTCATCTAGCTTATTGGCTCCCAGAGGGTACATGTAATTAAAACAAAACCATTACAAGTTTAGTGTTATTTGTAAACACAATGGGCATAAGTTTTAATTAGCATTAACGATGACGTGGCCAAGAATAGAACTGACTTAATATCAAACATCAATTATGAATACCATCTCTGGTACGTAGATTTCCTATGAATTAGAATTTTATTTAAAAAATTCGATATTGTTAATATTTTTATGAAGTAAATTTTGTGTTCACCTCAGCATCGTTAGTCATGTTGCTAGTTAATTACCGCTAATTAATATTAAATATTTTTTTATTTTGATCGTCGATTATCAAAACAACATAAGAACTTATTTTAAAAATATACCGAATTATTTAGATACAAACCTATTATTCTATGGTCCTTGATTTTTTGTTTTTTTTTTTTTTTTTTTTTTTTTTACGCGATATAAAAAACAGAATAGGAACGAGGAAATGAATATAATGTGGAATAACTATGTTAAATATTAGTGTTAGTATGATCTAATTATGTAATAGAAAAGATAATATCGATTGCTTTAATAGCGGCAGAGAGTCAAGATTACAGATAATAGGATAAAGTCTATTATAGTCAGAACATAAAACTCTGTAAGGGTCATGCAACTCATAATTAGATCTACAATGATTTAAGATAAGGGGTATATAGTTATGTGGAAGGTTGATAGGGCCTTCCGAGCAGAGACCGTTGTTTCCAAAAGATCGTTGCCTCCAGAAACGACTTCGTTGTCGTCTGTAGGTTGAAGGTTGAACTCCTCAGTTAAGCACCCATCGACTTCTTTGTCGATTAAAGAGGGGTTAAAACAAAACGAAAGGTTTCGCTTAACAAATTGAGGGTTTATTCAATGATGTGTACAGATCGAGGTCTTCTTATCTACTGACTAAAAATAAAGCTAAGCTCAGACAAAAAGCTTAGCGCCATGTGTATTCTAACATAACTTAATCTAATAAGAGGGTATGTAAGGGTATACATGACTCCCCCAGCGTAAGTTTCAAGTATGTGGTTGAAATTATTTCATTAAGTAATACATATGTAAATAATAGGAGTACAGAAATGTTAGGTTTCACAATCTTCATTTTGATATTTATATTTCCGTTTCACCTGATCCTTATAGATTTTTCGTTTATTGTCTTTATTATTAATCAAGTAGTTACCGTATTGAGTGTAATTACTTATTTCTTTATATTTTGGATTTGATTTTCCTACTTGATTATTTTTTACAAATATATTTGAGAAGTTTGACTCGTTTATGTTATCCTGTTTTGCATTTAAAGTTTGTTTGTTTCTTACTAGCTTTTCGGATAGTTTAGAGATGTCTTCGTGACAAAGTATATTATTAAATAAATCTATCGGTCTAATATTTGTGGTTGAATGAATTGTGTTATTATAGCAAACAATTGCTTTATAAACATTTTCTTGAATAGTGTCAAAATTGTTTGGATCAGCATTATACAATCGCATATGTTCATTTAGGGTTAAGTGCAATCTTTCCACATCAGAGTTTCCAGTTTTCTTATAAGGAGTTGTAAAGTGTATATCTATGTTATTTTCGAGGAGAAATTGCTTAATTACGACAATATCGAATTCGTTATCAGTTACAATCTTTTTCGGCTTTCCTAAGTATTGAATTCTTAATTTGATTGCGTTAAGCAAAGAAATCCAAGATCTGTCTTTAATATGTTGAGCAGTGGCATATTTAGACATTTTGTCAATTGATGTAACGTACATAATGTTTCTTTTAGGATACCAGATGTCTATGTGAATTATATCGTTTATTTTATCTGGCGTTTCTGCAATATTAAAATTATATTTTATAGGTTGTCTATCATATTTGGCTAAATTACAAATTTTACAATTGTTAATATAATTTTGAATAAACTTTTGCATTTTTGGATAATAGTATTTTTCTCTTATAGATATAAAAATTTCGTTAATGCCTCTGTGATTATTCTTTATGTGTTCGTTTTCGATAATCTTCAGGAGTTTTTCTTTATCATTTATGTCTTCTAACAATGTACCTGACTTTAGAATTCTTAAATTTTTATTACTTGAAAAATACTGCCTATAAATTTCTTGAAATTTTACAAATAAACTTAAATTTTCACAAAATATTACAACTAAGCCTTTTTCTGGCAGTTTCTCTTGCATGAACTTAAGCATATTTTCCTGATTTCCGCTTGATTTAAAGATATGTCGTATTTTCTTGTTATGCAAAATTTTGAAGGTACTTAAATCGCTTTCCGCTTCTATTATTTGTATTTGGATTTTAAAAACGTTTAGACAATTAGTTGTAATACTAATAAAATTAAGATCGTCTGAGTCCGCACTGTGAATAGTTTCCAAATCGTCAATATCGTTGGCAAATATATGAATTAGATCTTTCGAGAAATCTTCATTTATAATTTTTGTCTTAGGCGTAACTTCCGGTAATGTGTTAGTGTTCTCTAGCATAAATATATCTAAGTTATTAATTTCTATATTTGTTTGGGCATTTTTATCATACTCTTCTGTTGATGCTTTGACAATTCTGCTAAGTCCGTCTGCTAAAGCGTTTTCTTTACCTTTTATAAATGTTATGTCAAAATCAAACTCGTTTAATTGCACTTTCCAACGTTGTAACTTTAGGTTGGGTTCCTTTAGATTATTAAGCCAAACTAGGGGTCTATGGTCGGTTTTAATTATAAACTTTCTTCCATAAATATAATATTTAAAGAATTTTGTTGACCAATAGATTGCAAGAAGCTCTTTTTCTATTGTACTGTAATTAAGTTCATGATTTTTAAGAGAACGACTAGCATAAGAAATTACTTTATTATCTTGCATGAGCACGGCGCCTAATGCATAGTTACTTGCGTCTGTAACTATCGTGAATTGTTTGTTAAAATCTGGGTAAACGACTATCGGATCGCTTGTTATTAGGATTTTTAGTTTTTGAAAAGCTTCTACGTATTCTTGATCATGTGTGTTTATTTTAGAATTTTTCTTTAAGTATTTTATTAAGGGCTGGGCAATTTTGGAGTAGTCTTTTATGTAGCGCCTCAAATAACCTGTGATGCCTAGAAAACTTTTAATTTGTTTCTGGTTTGTCGGTAAATTTATCTTACAAATTGCGTCAATTTTCTTCTGACTTGGCTTTAGACCTTCTGAATTAATGGTATGTCCGAGAAATTCAATCTCCTCTCTGGCAAACTCGCATTTGTCTGATTGGAGTTTTAAATTTGCCTTAGATAGACAGCTGAAGATACAGCTTAAATGATTGACGTGTTCCCCTATATTCTTAGAAAATATAAGGATGTCATCCATGTAAACAATGCAAAATTGTCCGGTATAGGGGCTAAGGATATTATTCATTAGCCTTTGAAATGTTGAAGGTGCGTTCCGTAGTCCGAAAGGCATACGAAGGAACTCGTAATGGCCACTGGTTGTTGAAAAGGCTGTTTTGTGCACATCTTTGTTGTCCATTTCTATCTGATAGAAACCTTTTGCAAGGTCTAAAGTTGAAAAAATTTTACAGTCGCCCAATTTGTCGAAAATCTCGTCTATATTTGGGATCGGGAATCGATCTTCAATGGTTTCCTTATTAAGTTTACGGTAGTCTACGACGAGCCGCCACTTTTGCTTATTGGACTGGTCCATTTTTTTCTGAGCAACCCACAAAGGACTATTATTTGGGCTTTTAGAGTGTCTTATAATTCCTTGATCTAACATTTCTGCTATTTGCCGGTTAACTTCGTCTTTGTGAATTTCTGGGTATTTGTATGTTTTCGAATAAATGGGAAGATCATTCTTTGTAATAATCCTGTGTTTGATTTCACTTGTGAAACTTAGGTCTTGGCCTTCTTTGTAAAAAATATGTTCGAATTTTTGTATAAGCTCATTTATTGAGGATCTGGCCTGTGGACAAATTAAGTTCATTGGAATTAAGTTATGTATGCCAAGATCCAAGTGGTTTTCCTGAACTAAAAGATCTAAATAAACATTATTGAGTTGAATCTTTTTGTTTGAGTAATCGATGACTGCATGCAAGTCATTAAGTATGTTACAGCCAATTAGCCCATCGAAATAGTTGTGAAAATTATACTCTAGAAATTCACAAATATAACCTTCAGCTTCAAATTCTTGAAAACATGGAAACCTGCATAATTTTCCTATTTTAATTTTGTTTCCCATTGCTTTTACTTCTATGTCAATGTCTGTTTTCCACTTCGGGTGACACAAATTATCATTTATTACACTGAATTCTGCTCCAGTGTCAATAATAAATAATAATGGCCTCTTTTTACCTTGAACTTCTATATATGGTATTCGTCTTGATCCTCTATCTGAAAATTTACACTTGATTGATTAATATCCATTGGCTCGAAACTACGCCTGCTTTGCTCAGAGCTTTGCACATTTCGACTATTTGTTGAGACTCGAGCAGAATTAGAAGTTGAGCTATTATTCGATTGATATTGATATCCCTGCCTTCTATTATTTACCCTAGGCGTACCTTCAGTTCTTGAATTTTCTTGTTGTTCAACATTATTTTGTTGAAACCTATTGGCTTCATCAAGGCTTCTTTCTGTAACGACTGGTTCGTTTACATTTCTATTATCATTACTGAAATTGGTTCTGAAGTTGGGTTTATTGTACCTATTATTTCTTCGAATTGGTCCGTATAATGTGTAGCTTTGATGCCGAGCATCTTCAATGATTTTATAGGCATCCTCTACGGAATTTGGGTTTCTCGCGAATATTAACGTTTTTGTAGGTTCAGGCAAGTTGTCTCTAAAAACGCGGAGTGCAATTCGGTTCACTTCTAATGTGGTGTATGTTTTGTCGTCATGGATCAGTATCCGGTTGTGTACCCTATTCGAAATTTCATTAATTTTGTTATAATATTCTTCTATAGTTGATTCCACTCGACACAATTTTAACATATCCATTAAGACATCGCTTGTTTCTTTTTCCCCGAAATTTTTCAGAATTACACGTTTAAAACTTTCCCACTCTGTCATATTTCCATGCCTATGAATCACTGGCCTGCATAATCCCACAAATTTATTTTTTATAAAGCCAAACAAAATATTTGTTGTATTCGTGTCGAAAACATCAAAAGAAGGAAGGATATTTTCTATTTGTGTAATTAAATCTGGCAATTGATTTGTATCAGTACCATCAAAATTTTGTATTAACTTGATGCAGTTCATTGTTGAGTTAAATGCGGCTAAGCTATTTTCGTTCATTTTAGATTTCTTTGTTTTCTCTCGAGGTTCGCAAGTATTAATAGTTAGCTTTTAGTTTCTTATCTTAGCTAGTATAAAGAGCTTTGTCGAAGAAAAAAAATTTTATCAGCTTAAGTTCTTCTTCTCCAGGTTGGGTTTCGTCACTCCGTACATGCAGGTGTTCCAAAGCTTTCCAGTTATGTTTTATGTTCCTCTTTATACTCGGCCACGTGCATTGGTTAACGTATTGAAGATTTCCGGACTTAAATTACATAAGAACAGCTTACTGTGGTTCCGATTGAATTTCTTGACGTATGGCTGGTTTCCTTATTTTTTCTGTGTTGATCCTCGTCGCCAGTTATGTGGAAGGTTGATAGGGCCTTCCGAGCAGAGACCGTTGTGTCCAAAAGATCGTTGCCTCCAGAAACGACTTCGTTGTCGTCTGTAGGTTGAAGGTTGAACTCCTCAGTTAAGCACCCATCGACTTCTTTGTCGATTAAAGAGGGGTTAAAACAAAACGAAAGGTTTCGCTTAACAAATTGAGGGTTTATTCAATGATGTGTACAGATCGAGGTCTTCTTATCTACTGACTAAAAATAAAGCTAAGCTCAGACAAAAAGCTTAGCGCCATGTGTATTCTAACATAACTTAATCTAATAAGAGGGTATGTAAGGGTATACATGACTATAAAGTTTCTAGTGAATCTACTTGGAACCGAGAAGTTAAGCCGACTAATCAAGTCGGGACTCTCAACATCCCCACGAATAAGTTTACAAATAAAAACTGTTCCAAGCATAGTTCTACGGTTAGCTAGGGATGGTAAATTAATTAAAAGTAGTCTACTGGAATAAGGGGGTAATATATGGTTTGCATCCCAATTTAGGCGCCGCAAGGCAAAAAGTAAGAAGTTTTTTTGGACCGATTCAATGCGGTCCGAGTGGACTGCGTATTGTGGACTCCAAACAGGTGATCCGTACTCGAGAATCGGACGGACTAGCGAAATAAATAAGGTCTTAGTCAAGTAAGGGTCATCAAATTCCTTAGACCACCTTTTTATAAAACCAAGCACACCCCTGGCCTTATTGACAATAGACGAAATATGGTCAGAAAATTTTAGTTTTGGGTCCAGAAGAACACCAAGATCATCAACTCGTGTTATTCTGTCCAGAGAGCATCCACTTAGAGTGTAAGTCGTGCGTATTGGGTTGCCACGACAAAAGGTCATAACTTTACACTTGGAGCCATTTAAGTCTAATATGTTATCACGGCACCATATTTGAAATCGGTCTAGATCGGATTGTAAGTCCAAATGGCAAGAAGTGTCCTTGTACTGGAGGCATAATTTAACATCGTCTGCTTACATAAGTACACGCGAATGTTTTATTATTAAGGGGAGGTCGTTAATGAATAAGGTAAAAAGAAGCGGACCAAGATGGCTCCCTTGTGGGACACCGGATGTGACTCGGAGAATAGAAGATAACGAATTTTTAAAGAGGACTTGTTGTGTCCTGCCATTCAGATAGCTTGAAATCCAATTTAGAAGATCAACAGGGAAACCTATAAGATCAAGTTTTTTTATTAGAAGGTAATGATTAACAGAGTCAAATGCTTTACTAAAATCAGTGTAGATGACATCTGTTTGAAGATTATTTTTGAAACCCTGTATTACAAAAGAAGTTAGCTCCAAGAGGTTAGTGGTTGTAGATCTGCGTTTCATAAAACCGTGTTGACACGGTGATATGATTGATCTACAAAGGTGCTGCAAATGAGGAGTGATAACATTTTCGAAAAGTTTTGGGATAGCCGACAATTTAGAGATTCCTCTGTAATTGCTTGCATCCATTTTGCTACCTTTTTTGTGAAGAGGAATCACAAACGACTCCTTCCATATATGAGGGAATTGTGAAGATTCCAAAGATAAGGTAAACAGTTTCAGTAGAGGCTTGCACAAGGCTTCCGCACAGAATCTGAGCACACAGCCAGGGATTCCATCGGGACCTAGCGAATAGACCGGTTTAACACGCTGAAGATCGTTAAACAGTGAGCTTTCGTTTATAGTGGGGCAAAATATTAATATATAAATATTTATCATATTTATGACATCCTATTCGCTGATTGTACATTCGCATAGCTCCTAAAATTACATCGTAGGTTATCTAGCGTATTGGTTTTCAGAGGGAACTTATAATTGAAACTAAACCATTATAACTTTCACAATAGCATATTTTGTTATGTATATCTATTAGCAATTGTTATAAATTTCATGTTAACCGCTAATTAATATTTAATATTTTTTGATTTGATTGTCTATTATCAAAACAACATAAGTACTTACTTATTTTAAAAATATAACGAATTATTTAGATACGAACCTCTTATTCCTTGGTCCTTGATTAACGACATCATTTGTGCTAATTTTACATCCAAGCAGCTCCTGAAACTACATCGCAGGTCATCTAGCTTATTGGCTCCCAACATGTACATGTATTGGCTACATGTACCCTCATGTAATTAAAACAAAACCATTACAAGTTTAGTGTTATTTGTAAACACAATGGGCATAAGTTTTAATTAGCATTAACGATGACGTGGCCAAGAATAGAACTGACTTAATATCAAACATCAATTATGAATACCATCTCTGGTACGTAGATTTCCTATGAATTGGAATTTTATTTAAAAAATTCGATATTGTTAATATTTTTATGAAGTAAATTTTGTGTTCACCTCAGCATCGTTAGTCATGTATTAGCAAGTGTTTTAAATTTCATGTTGCTAGTTAATTACCGATAATTATATGAAATATTTTTGATTTTGTTGTCATTATCAAACATATAAGAACTTATTTTAAAAATATAACGATTATTAGATACGAACCTCTTATTCTTGGTCCTTGATTTACGACATCCTTTGTTCTAATTTTACATCCGCGCAGCTCCTGAAACTACATCGCAGGTCATCTAGCTTATTGGCTCCCAGAGGGTACATGTAATTAAAACAAAACCATTACAAGTTTAGTGTTATTTGTAAACACAATGGGCATAAGTTTTAATTAGCATTAACGATGACGTGGCCAAGAATGGAACTGACTTAATATCAAATGGACCACGTCATTAATTTATGAATACCGTCTCTGGGACGTAGATTTCCTACAAATTGGAATTTTATATTAAATACGATATTGTCAATATTTTTATGAAGTAAATATTGTGTTCACCTTAGCATAGTTAGTCATGTATATCTATTAGCAATTATTTTAAATTTCATGTTGCTAGTTAATTACCGCTAATTAATATGAAATATTTTTGATTTTGTTTGTCAATTATCAAAACCATATAAGAACTTATTTTAAAATTATAACGATTTATTTAGATACGAACCTCTTATTCTTTGGTCCTTGATTTACGACATCCTTTGTTCTAATTTTACATCCGCGCAGCTCCTGAAACTACATCGCAGGTCATCTAGCTTATTGGCTCCCAGAGGGTACATGTAATTAAAACAAAACCATTACAAGTTTAGTGTTATTTGTAAACACAATGGGCATAAGTTTTAATTAGCATTAACGATGACGTGGCCAAGAACTGACTTAATATCAAATGGACCACGTCATTAATTCATGAATACCGTCTCTGGCACGTAGATTTCCTACGAATTGGAATTTTATATATTAAATACGATATTGTCAATATTTTTATGAAGTAAATTTTGTGTTCACCTTAGCGTCATTAGTCATGTATATCTATTAGCAATTATTTTAAATTTCATGTTGCTAGTTAATTACCGCTAATTAATATGAAATATTTTTTGATTTTGATTGTCGATTATCAAAACAATATAAGAACTTATTTTAAAAATATAACGAGTTTTTTAGAAACGAACCTCTTATTCTTTGGTCCTTGATTTACGACATCCTTTGTTCTAATTTTACATCCGCGCAGCTCCTGAAATACATCGCAGGTCATCTAGCTTATTGGCTCCCAGAGGGTACATGTAATTAAAACAAAACCATTACAAGTTTAGTGTTATTTGTAAACACAATGGGCATAAGTTTTAATTAGCATTAACGATGACGTGGCCAAGAATGGAACTGACTTAATATCAAATGGACCACGTCATTAATTTATGAATACCGTCTCTGGGACGTAGATTTCCTACAAATTGGAATTTTATATTAAATACGATATTGTCAATATTTTTATGAAGTAAATATTGTGTTCACCTTAGCATATTTAGTCATGTATATCTATTAGCAATTTTTTTAATTTCATGTTGCTAGTTAATCACCGCTAATTAATATGAAATATTTTTGATTTTTTTGTCGATTATGAAAACCATATAAGAACTTATTTTAAAATTATAACAAGTTATTTAGATACGAACCTCTTATTCTATGGTCCTTGATTTACGACATCCTTTGTTCTAATTTTACATCCGCGCAGCTCCTGAA